>NW_028078932.1:884463-1030866 GCF_014824575.4 Sturnira hondurensis
TGCTTCTAGGATTCTCTCCTTCATTTTGGTCTTGGCTAATGTAATTATGATGTGCCTTGGTGTGTTCCTTCTTGGGTCCAACTTCTTTGGCACTCTCTGAGCTTCCTGGATTTCCTGGAAGTCTATTTCCTTTGCCAGACTGGGGAAGTTCTCCTTTATTATTTGTTCAAATACGTTTTCCACTCATGGCTGTTTCTTTCCCCCTCCTGGTACCCCTATAATCCGGGTGTTGGAACGTTTAAAGATGTCCTGGAGGTTCCTAAGCCTCTCCTCATTTTTTTGAATTCTCATTTCTTCATTCTTTTCTGGTTGGATGTTTCGTTCTTCCTTCTGGTCCACTCCCTTGATTTGAGTCCCAGTTTCCTTTCCATCACTATTGGTTTCCTGTGCATTTCCCTTAATTTCAATTAGTTTAGCCTTCATTTGTTCCTCTAATTTGTGATTAAAATCAACCAGTTCTGTGAGCATCCTGATCGCCAGTATTTTGAACTGTCTGTCCATCTGAGAGATTAGCAGTCACTTAGAGTTATCGGCTCTGGGGGCTTTGAGTTCTTGAGCCATATTTTGGACTGTTCGTGCCTGTTACATATGAGGAGCAGAGCCCTAGGTGTTCACCAGGGTGGGGCAACTCAGTGGCTGGATTCTGATGCTGTATATGGGGGCTGGGTCAAAGAGGGGCAATGGTGGTCCCCTCTGCTGCTTCCCGATGCTGGGGCCTGCATGGTCTGTCTCACTGCTCACTCCTTCGCTCCTTCGCTGGTTTATCTGCGCATGCATGAATGTGTGACCACGGTCAGCCTGCCACCTTGCGCCCTCAACGGGTCCACCGGTTGCTACTCCACACCTTGGATCTGCCTACGGCCTATGTTGGGGGATCTTTCCTCCCTGACCCTGCTCTGCTGCTGGCTCTGCCCCTCTTACCGCTATGGCTGAATGGTTTCGTTGTTGTCAGACTTCTGTATAGTTCAATTTTCTGTGTTTTGACTGCATTTTTGTTTACTAAAACTTTGTTGTCTTTAAACTTGATTGTGGGAGAAGGCACAGTGTTTCCACCTATGCCTCCATCTTGGCGGAAGTCCCCCCAAAAAACATTTTCTATAGCAACAAGAAAAATAAACTACCTAGGAATAAATTTAACCAGGATGTAAAAGACTTGTGCTTGGAAAACTACACAACACTGAAGAAAGAAATTGAGGAAGATGCAAATAAATGGAAGCATGTGGTATGCTCATAGGTTGGAAGAATTAACACTATTAAAATGTCCATACTACCCAAAGTAATCTATAGATTCAATACAATTCTTATTGAAATACCAATGACACATTTCACAGGTCTAGAACAATATTCCAAAAATTTATATGGAATCAATCATATTTTTATTGTTATGCTCAGATTTTCTATTTCTTTTTGAGAAATTTTTGGTAATTATCTGATTGTAGGAATTGTGTCCATTTAACCTAGGTTATCTAATTTGTTAGTGCAAATAATTTATAGTATATTTTTATAATCGTTATGAAAAGTGGTACATTGGAATCTCCAGCCATTATTGTAGAACTGTCTATTCTCCCTTTGATTCTGTCAATTTTTATTTCATATTTTTTGGGGCTCTGATGTTTAATGCATATGTTTATAACTGTTATATCATCTTAGTGTATTGGCCCTTTAATGACCTATAATGTCTTTTGCAACAGTTTTTGGCTTAAAGTCTTTTTAATCTGATATTAATATAATATTCCAGTTTTTTATTGGTGGCTATTTGCATGGACTATGTCTTTACATTCTTTCACTTTCAGTATTTGTACTCAGTAGCTAAAGCAAGTAACTTGTAGACAGCTTGGAGCTGGATCATGTGTTTCTTGCAATCTATTATGCTAATTTATGCCTTTTGATCGGAGGCCTTAATTTATTAACATTCAAATAAATAAATATTAAGAATTTACTTTCACTCTTTTGATTATTGTCCTCTGTGTGTGTTATCCCTTGTTTCTCTTTCCTTCAATTATTGCTCTTTTACTGTTGTTTAGTTGACTTTTTGCACTGTATTATTTTTATTGCCTTTTAATTTCCTTTTGAGTATACATTTTTAGATATTTTCTTAATGCTTACCTGAGGTTTACAATTAGCATCCTAAATTTATAACTTTCTATGGTAAATTGATACCAACACTGCTTCAATAGCTTACAAATGCTTTAATCCTAATCATCCCCAAATCATTTAAATTGTGTCTTTATACATTGTATGCTCAATAACATAGATTTATAATTATTTTTATGTACTTGACTTTTATATTATGTGTAAGAAATATAAAGTGGAGTTATAAACCAAAAATACAGTAATAATGACTTTTGTATATATCTATGTAGTTACTTTTAGTGGAAATTTTTAGTTCTTTGTACAGTTTCCAGTTACTGTCCTAGGATCCTTTCATTTTACCTTGAAAGGCTGTCTTCAGTATTTTTTTTGAAAAGGCTGATTGGTAAAAATTCCCTGAAATTTTGTTTATTTGAAAATGCTCTAATTTCTCCATCATTTCAAAAATTGGTAAAATAGCCCTGGCTGGTGTAGCTCAGTGGATTGAGCATGGGCCTGCAAACCAAAGGATCACAGTTTGATTCCCAGCCAAGGCACATGCCTGGGTTGCGGGCCAGTTCCTGGTAGGGGACACATGAGAGGCAACCATACATCGATATTTCTTTCCCTCTCTCCTTCCCTTCCCCCCTAAAAATAAATAAATAAATAAATAAATAAATAAATGAATAAATAAATAAATCTTTAAAAATGGTAAAATATACATAATTTTCAGCATATTAATCTTTTTAAGTGTACAATGTGGTGTGTTAAGTACATTTATATTGCTGCATAACCATTACCAGCACTCATCTGGTAAACTCACTTCATCTTGCAAAACTAAAACTCTGTATCTGTTAATCAACAACTTCCCATTACAAAGGCACGATAAAGGGCAGAAGCCAAGCCAAGAAAAACAAGAAACATAGCACCTTATTCAGACTTGATAGCTTCAATAATACTAGGTAGAGTTACATACCAAATACTAAATTTCACTGCAAAAGGTTTGATAAGTAGACAAAAAATAAAAGATTAAAATTGTCTACTCCTTTTTAGCCAGATTTAAGATTAATCTCAGCGATTGGAGTGGAATTGATTCTGCAGGTGATATTAATATGGATGTGGAGAGTGAAAAGCACAGTTGAAGAAGGGAAGAATGAGTTAATTTTTCTTCATCTGTGGGCACTGAAGATCCTTGGTAAAGGAAAGGAATTTGTCCCTTCCTTTGGTTGTTCCTTTGTTGTAATGGTTATTACAACATTCTACCTTTAACAGTAATTCACAGTTTTCCCCATAAATATAGCCTTTTCATATACATTAACAAAATTGTTCATATTTGCTGAAGACTATATTTATTCCTCAGCTGGAGATTGCAGCACCAACCCTTGCTTGCAGCAAGCTGTGGCCATATGGGTAAGTATTGGCTAATGGACTGAGAAAAGTGGTGAGTGTAATACCTTGAGTTTTCTGCTTAAATGTAAAAGCCTTCCTGGTGCCCTTTCACTTTTATTCTTTTTTTCCAGATGAAATGAGAACACAATGATGGAGGAGCTGAAGCAGCCATTTTAGGTGAAAAGATGAAAGTTGCATTTTGAGGATATTAATGCAGCAACGTAGAAGGATCCTGATTCCCCAATACATGTAGAGTTGGCATATCAACCCTAAATTACAAACCCAGACTTTGTATGAGATTAAAACAAACTTCTATTTCTGGTAATGAACTATTGTTTTGATTTTTGATCTCTGGCATAACAAGTGAGCTGGGATTGTAATTAATACATTTCTAATGGTTAGCTTTGGGCTACATTCCACAGTTCTCTCTTCTGAGGCTCACAAGTTAAATAGCTGTAGCTGCAGAGCTATACTCAGGGTGAGGGACTCTCTTGAGTCTGAGCACAAATAGATAACAACAAGAAAAACACACAAGTGAAATGTTGCAAAGGCCTGGTGCTCTCTGACATGATTGGGATTTGTATTTATTCACAAATCCTATCTCTTTTTACCTTTATAAGTCATAAATTATTGTCCAATCTCGTGATTCCCCTAACTGAAGCAGATCATGTATCGACTTAAAAAACAGCTATTCCGATTCAAGCTGCTGAATCAAAATTTTGAATTCCAATTTTACCTAATTTTGAATTTATTTCTTTCTAAATTTCCCTAGATTAGATTTTCACAAAGTCCTACAATAGATTCTTAAAAATGTCTTGATGTGAATTTTTTGCCTTCCTAAAAGTCACTTCTATGAAGTTTCTAAAATGTTTCCCAATAACTTTAATGTCTTTTTAGCTGCAAAGTCATATAAAGTCAGAGTTGAAAGAAATGTTCAGCAGTTCTGAATTCTGGCTGTATATTAAATTCACTGGGGCTATGCTTTTGGAAGATACTGATATCTAATCTACACTGCCAGAAACTGAATAAATTGTTTTCTAGAAGAGAGTTGAGTCAACAGCAGTTTTTAAAAGCTCCCCACAAAACTCTAATGTACAACTGTGTTTAGTGACCACTAATCGATCTAATCTAACCTTTAGTTGTATGTTAAAAATGATACTCCTGGAATGATACTAATATGGATTATTAATGTAGCCCATCCTCTTTGTTCTACAGATGGGAAAATGAAGATATAGATAAATTAAGGGATTAAATCAAGTTGGGTGAAAGCCCAGATGAAGTCAATATAGAATCAATGTCCCAGTCCATTACTTACCACATTCTAGCATGCTATGTGAAAGTCAATGAAAGCGTTACTAGAAAAAGGGTGTTATATGGGAGAAAACAAAGTTAGTAAATTTGAAGTAATTACAGGGCTACTCTAAATGACGACGACACGTAACTTTAATAAGACTGATAAGAAAGGTAACAGAAATTTATTCCATTAATTTTTTTAGATCATCTACTGTGTGCTCACCAATGAGGTGTATAATAGGAATATAACATGGGGTTTCTAGACTCAAAAAATTATTTTATAGATACATGATAGAACCAAACTGATGAAGTTTAAAGGGGATCCACATCAGAGCTATGTTTTTCTTCTTGTCGAATGATGGAGCGGGCATTAAATAGGTGCTCAGTGTTTACAGAGGAAATGAATATATTCAATATAAGTAGTACATATAATAGAGACTTAGCAAAAGGAGAAATAACTTCAGTTTAGATAGCCAGGAAAAACTTCATGGAGGAGGAATTTGAGTTTACTGTCAAGGAAAAGTATAAGTAGGAAAGTAAGGGTTAAGTATTAAAGAAGGGGCAGGTAAACCAGGAGTAGAAAACATGCAAAAGTATGTATGAGAGAATTATAAATGGCATGGATGGTTGGCATAGAGGAGACTGACAGGCTGGAACAGAATTATTTTGGGGATCAGTATAAAAAGACCAGCTGAGGTCAGATTGTAGAAATCCTTAAATGGTACTCAGCTGAGAATTGGATCTTGAGGACAGCTGGTGGCCATTTGTCATTTTTGAACAGGCAGATGATAATGAAAGTCAGAAAAAGAGTATCCTTGAGACTTCATAATGAGTCTGTTTTACTGAGAAATAATTTTAGTGTAGACCAGCTCTACTTCCCTGAAAAAAAAAGAAAAAATGCTACTGCCATGGAGCAGTTAGAGTTTATAATTGCCAGTATATTAAAAAATTACATTGTTAAGGAGGGGAATTCCTTCAGGGTTATATATATTTGCACTGATAAAGTATACTATCTTCAAGAGACTGTTAACATAGTCAAGTGTCTTGGGTTCGGCAGAATACATATTTATAAATAAAACACAATATATAGCAACAAGTGAGTGAATTGATAGTATTTTTGTTTGGTTATCATTGACATCTCTTGCTGAAGGCCAACAAATTTCACTTCAAATTCTTAGGCCAGTTGTTAAAAAGACTAGTGTTCTCATCATAAGGTAATTTTTTAAACTTGAGCTGGGCATATACACTTAAAGATGATAACATGAAAATTTATAAAATTATCCAACACTGGAGAGATATTACAAGGAAATTTTGATATTTCTCTGCAAAATATTGCCAATTATGGAAGCTGTCAATTTAACAATAGTCTTATTCACTATGGTGTTTGATTAATGTGAAATTATTCAGTTGGCTACCTTGTAGTTGGCCTATTTTTGTGTCCAATTAGTATGCTAATAATGGTAATTATGTTCTATACTGCATGTCTCATCACCTAGAGGGTTTTTAAAATGATAAAATAATGAGAATAAACAAGCTGATGCTGACATTCACTGGGCCATTCTAATTACTTACTGAGAGCACACTGGGGAATCAACACTCAACCAGAGAAAATGATTCTTGCATACTTTGTTAAAACTACTCATTCCAAAGAACAGTAACAGTTTGCTTTTGTTCTCTTTATTACTGAGACATTTTATATGCCTACTATATTTTTTATTTTTTATATTTTTGGTATTTATTAAAAAGAAGACAAATTATATTTGTCTCTTGTAACTAGTATTTGTAGAAGGAGATCAGAAAACAAAGAATGGAAAATTGGTCAGTTTTGCACCTTTGCACTCAGTAGCTATCATTCATATTTTCTTGCCACTGTCTATAAAGGAACAAAATAAAAATTAAAAAGAACAAATTCCTTCTACAAGGAACTCTACTTGTACTCGGGGGAATACTGTGAGAGGGGTGACTTTTGCTAAGTTCTCAGTAAGATAACCAAACACACTAGTGTGCAGGAGGGATTTCTTCTCAAAATAATTTTAAAAAGCTAATTTTGCTTATTTTATAATCCCATATTTAAAAAAGGACCAGTTATCTATATTGAAATACTAGCATGAAATTATTGATCAAGCCATTATAATACTTTATAACTATATTATTATAAAATGTATTTTATAATCCAAACTATATCAAATTTAAATGTGTAATTGATAATTGATACCTTTATGGCTTTTAATATGGATATGAAGTAGATTATCAAATTTATACTCTACATCATTTATAGCTAAACTTGTAGTTTGGACATTCACAAAGTAAATCAAAACATTACATGATCTCTTTCTAACCTTCTTTAAGAGAGTAAAGCAAAGAGATTTCCATTCTGTGGAATCTTCATGATGAGGTAGTGAAAGCACTTGACTAAACCTCTCATCCTTTAATCATGTGATTAGAAACTGTATTATAATCACAGTTAGTTGTGTTATCTGATCTTTAGTTATCTCAACTGCAAAACAAGAGGGTTGAATTAGACCAGAGTTTCTAAAATTGTGTTCCATGGGCCTATTAAATCTCATGTGATTTTAACAATTTTGCATTAAGAAGGGTTTCTGTGGTCAAATTCATTTTGAAATTCCAGAGTAAACCAAGGCAAATATATTTGTATTTACTGTAGAAATTTTCAAAGTATTTAATATATTATTTACCTTATGGCTCTTAAACTACTGTGATATAATATATAGCATTTCTCAATTTGCTCATTAAAACACATTTGTCAACAATATACTAATATCTCATGGGCAACCATAATTTTGCAAACTATAGTTTGGAAAATATTAGCCTAGACAAAATTTTTAAAATCTTCTAAGTTCTCACTAGACTGTACTTTTTATGACAGTAGGGAAAATACTAGTCTTGTGCAAAGCATAGTACTTTCACAAAGTATATTCTGAATAAATATATGGCAGATGAATAAAGAAGTGAGTTAATGAATGAATGAATACATAAATACATTCTATGAAAAGACAGCACATAATGGAAAAGGAATAATTTGGGGGTCATACTACTCTCCTGTTGTAGACTGAAAATTCTTGTTCAGATGAATTTGGCCTGCAGTGAAAGCAAAATGGCAATGTTTTTTGTTATCATTTTAATCTCATTCCTTATTGACTGGATAGGAATAATATAGTTACTACTTATTGAGCAACAACTAAATTTTTGGTATTGTGAAAATTAAGTAATTTGTTTATAATTAAGTAATTTGTTTATATTAAGTAATCGAATCCTTTAGAAAATCCTATGTAGAATATATTATTTCTTCTCTATTAAAGAGAGTTAAGAAAAGGTCCCACAATAAGTGGCAGTTCTAGAATTTTGAAGTCAAAGTCTGACTTAAGAATATGAGCTCTTTTTCATTTTTTAGTATTTTTATTGCTTATGCTATTGTAGTTGTTCCAATATTTCCCTTCTTGCCCCCTTCCCCAGCCTACTCTCTATTCCCACAATCAATCCTTACACCATTGTCCATGTCCATGGGTCATACATACATATTCTTTGATTAGTCTGTTCCCCTTCTTTCAGTCAGTCCCCACCTCCTCCTCCTCGCTTACACCTGCCAGTCTCCCATGTTTCTGTGCCTCTGGTTATATTTTGCTTGTTCATTTATTTTTTTCACTAGATTCAAATGAGATCATATGGTATTTGTCTTTTATTGTCTGGCTTATTTTATTTAACATAATAGTTTCCAGTTACATCCATGCTGTCACAAAAGGTAAGAATTCCTTCTTTTTTTACAGCTGAGTAGTATTCCACTCTGTAAATGTACCACAGCCTTTTTATCCACTAACCTATTGATGGACACTTGTAGGCTATTTCCAAATCCTGGCGATTATAAAAAATGCTGCTATGAACATAGTGGTGCATATATTCTTTTAAAAAAGATTTTATTTATTTATTTTTAGAGAGAGGGGAAGGGAGGGAGAAAGAGAGGGAAAGAAATATCAGTGTGTTGTTGCCTCTTGTGAGCTCTTTACTGGGGGCCTGGCCCACAACCTAAGCATGTTCCTTATCTGGGAACCAAACTGGCGACCCTTTGGTTTGTAGGACAGTGCTCAATCCACTGAACCACACCACCCACGGCCACATATTCTTTTGAATTGGTCTTTTGGGTTTCTTTGGATATGTCCCAAGGAAAGTGGAACTTCTGGGTCAAAAGGAAGCTCCATTTTGAATTTTTTTAGGAAATTCCATACTGTTTCCCACAGTGGCTGCACCGGTGCCATTTCCACCAACCGTGCACTAGGGTTGTCTTTTCTCCACAACTTTGCCAGCACTTCCTGTTTACCGATTTAATTATGATAGCCATTTTGGCAGGTATGAGGTGGTATCTCATTGTGGTTTTAATTTATATCTCTCTGATGATTAGTGATGTTGAGCATCTTTTCATATGTCTATGGGCCATCTGTATGTCTTCTTTGGAGAAGTGTCTATTCAGGCCCTTCACCCATTTTTTAAAATGCATTATTTGTCTTCCTTGTGTTAATCATATAAGTTCTTTATGTTTTGGGCCATTAAACCTTTGTTCAATTTATCATTGACAAATACATTTTCTCATATAGTTGATTCCCTTTTAATTTGATTATTGTTCCTAGCTATGCAGAAGCTTTTAAATTTGATGTCATCCCATTTGTTAATTTTCCCCTGCATTGCTGATATATGAAGAAATATATTGGCAAAAATATTGCTATGCTAGATATCAGAAATTTTACTGCCTGTGTTGTCCTCTAGGAGTTTTATGATATCACAACATATATTTAACTCTTTTATCCACTTTGAGTTTATTCTAGTGTGTGGTGTAAGTTGGTGGTTGAGTTTCTTTCTTTTCTTTTCTTTTCTTTTTTGCAAGCACTAGTTCAGATCTCCAAACACCATTTATTGAAGAGACTGTCTTTACGGTCTCTTGCCCATTGTATGCTCTTGCCCCCTTTGTCAAATGTTAATTCACCATAAAGGTATGGGTTTATTTCTAGGCACTCTGCTGTGTTCTGTCGATCTATACTTCTGTTCTTAAGAATATGAGCTTTTAACTCTTATAAGTCTCACTATGATGTCCTTTGACTTGTGCAATGTCTCAGAACTTGTTAACGAGCAAAACATTTGATGATGACTTAGAAAAATCCATCCTAGTGGGTCTATGGTAACCAAATGATCTCTATTTTTAAAATTGTTTAAAAGACTTTATTTATTTATCTTTAGAGGGGATGGGAAGGAGAGAGGGAGAGAGATATCAATGTATGATTGTCTCTCATGCAACCCAGGCATGTGCCCTGACTGGAATAGAACTGCAGTTGTCTGGAGGCCCGCACTCAATCCAATGAGCTACACCAGCCAGGGCACAATGATCCCGATTTTTTACTTCCCATGTTTCTCTGTGATCAGTGCAGAATCAACTACTGCATGACAACTTATAAGCCAATCCAAAAATACATTTATTCCATATGTTTCTATCTTGAATTCTTTCAGAGTGAATCAAATTACCCTATGTAGTAAACTAGTACTATTCATATTTTTACTAATGAGAAAATTTAAAAAATTTCTATCACCATCTTGCTTCATTAAGTAAAAGCAAGATGAACATTTACATCTGTATGTACCTACCCAAAGCAGACACTTTTGACTAACATTAGATATGAATTATATTCCTTCTTGGAAGCAGAGAACATACTTGTAAATCACATATTATATTCAGTGTGACATGGTTACATAGGAATGTCCTGAGCTGCAAATTAATATTTAATTGTGTGACACAGAAAATAAGCATTATGACTTTATTAAATTAATATTTGTTAACTGAAGCACAGGGTGTCTGATGGTGAGCCACTGTTCAACAAAATACTACAGTAGCAAAAAATAAAGCTACACTACTTTCTTATACCACATACAAAAATAAACTAAAACTGGATTTAATATAGAATTATAAAACTTGAAACTATAAATCTTGTAAAAGAAAACATATCCAGTAAACTCTTAGATATTTGTCAGCAATATATACTTACTTTTGGATATAAGTCCTCAAGCAAGGGCAACAGATTCAGAAATAAACAAATGGGACCATGTGAAACTCAAGAGCTTTTGCACAGTGAAGGGAACCATCAACAAATAAAAAAATAACCAAGTGAATGGGATAAGATATTTGCAAATAGTATATTTTAAATGGGATAATATGAAATACATGCAGAAGACACACTCAATCTCATAAAACAAATAAAAAATCCCATTATAATATTGTGGAGGGCCTGAAAAAACATTTCTCCACAAAAGTCATATAGATGGCCAACAAACATAAAAAGATGTTAAAAATCATCATTAGCCCTGGCTGGTGTGGCTCAGTGGATTGAGCGCGGGCCTGCGAACCAGACGATAGCGGTTCGATTACCAGTCAGGGCACATGCCTGGGTTGCAGGCCAGTTCCCGGTTGGGGCCAGTTCCCAGCAGGGCATGCATGAGAAGCAACCATACATTGATGTTTCTCTTCCTCTCTCCTTCCCTTCCTCTCTAAAGATAAATAAATAAAATATTTAAAAAAAATCATCATTAGAGAAATGCAAATCAAAAAAAGGAGATGTAACCTCACACCTGTTAGAATGGCTATTACTAAGAAGTCTAGGAATAACATGAGTTGTCAAGGATGTGGAGAAACTGAAGCTGTTGTGCACTGTTGGTAGGATTGTAAATTGGTGTTATCACTAGGAAAACAGTATGGAGATTCCTCGAAAAATTGAAAAAACTGAACCACCATATGACCCAGCAATTCCACTTCTGAATGTTTACCCAAAGAAAATAAAAACAATAGTTCAGAAAGAGATGCACCCCCATGTTCATTGCAGCATATATTTGTAATAGCCAACATATAAAAGCAACCTAGATGTCCATCAATACATGAATGGATAAAGAATGTGTGGTATGTACATACAATGCTATATTATTCAGACATAAAAATCTTGCCATTTGCAACAATATGGATAGAGCCAAAGGGTATTATGTCAAGTAAAATAAGTCAAACAATGACAAATATCACATGATTTCACTTATATGTTGAATCTAAAAAGCAAAGCAAAAAATGAAAAATAGAAACAAACTCATAGATATAGAGAATAAAGTGATGGTTTCCAGATGGGGGGTGGGATGGATGAAAAATGTAACCATGAATAACATCTACAAATTTTAAGATTCAACATAACAGCAAAGTAGGTGGAAATTACCCTCCCCTCCCCTCAGGACCCAGGAGAAATTACGACTGAATTATAGAACAATCAACCTAAATAACCAACAGAAAACTAGCTGACTAGAAGTATTATAATAAAGGGTATACAGAAGCCACATCAAGTCTGGTAGGAAGGGCAGAGACACACAAAAGGGGATGGTCCCGTGTGTGACTGTTGAGAATTCAGAAGAATATCTCAGCTGCAAAGGGTCCCCCTGAAAAGCAAGGGATTTCAACCCCTTCTTTAGCTCCTCAGCCCAGAACATTGGTGCTGGGAAGAAGACCCCATGTGATATCTCACTGGAAATCAGATTCTCACAAATATTCCTTTGTGACAATAGAGACTGCTAGAAACCTAGGTGCTCTCTTGAAGGGCCAACACACAAAATCTCATTTGCGGCACTCACCCTGGGCTCTGGTAGAGTGACTGTAAGACTGGAGTCATACACAGAGAGATTGGATTTGTGATTTTGAGGAGAGGGCTGAAGAGACTGCTGCTAGTGTCCCTGTGCTGAGCCCCTTTCCCATGCTGCCCACATATGTCATCTTTCCTGGTTTGGGTACTCACCTGTGGCCCTATCATTCCAAGCTTCTGCCACGTGGAAGAATCAACAAGCTGTGGAAAGTCTGGGCCCATGATGCAGCATTTCTTAGAAGACTCTCAAGGAGACATGGACAGACTCACAGGGGTATCAGAGTCAAATGGAGAGAATGAGCTTTAGGGGAAGGGCTAATTTTCATGTATATGACTGAGTACATGCCTCCCCACCACAGCATTTGCCCAAGGAGATGCAATTGTCCTACCTTCCTGTATTGTTGTTATCTCACCCCGTTGACCTCATGTGCTACAATGGAGTCTGCCCTGCATCACAACGTTTCTTGGAGAACTTTCAGAGAGGTTCAGGCAGGCTAAGAGGGCACCAGCAATGCACAAGGAAAGACTGAGTGACGTGGATTTTAAAAAGTCAATTTTCACATGAGCACCACCAGCACTGCCCCCCCCCCCCACCACCTATAGCATTGGCCTCAGGAGATGAACTAACCCCATACTCACAACTCACTATGGCCCTGAACTGCCAAACTCGAATGCTGCATAGAAGTCTGCTGGTTGTGGCCAGCTCCAGCTTTCTTTGAAGTCCTTGTAAAGCTCTCAAAGAGGTCCTGGCACACTCAGAAAATATGAGAGACACACAGGGAGAGACTGAGATGTGTAGCTTTGGGGCAAGGGCCGTGTTTCCCCACAGGACCAGATTGGTACAACATTTCTGTTTAGTGCTCTCCCTAGACAGCATCAAATTTAATTTGTTTTAGCCTGATAAATTTTACTGCCCCTTCTATGATGACTCCCTGAGACCCTGTTGCACTACAAAGGTCCACAGGACCCAGATGGATGGTGGTTGATCTTGTTACACATTGAAATTCTTGCTCAGTAACATCTGACCCTGATATGGCACTAAGTTTGAATGTGTATCAGATTGGTGAACACCACTTGCCCCTGTCTGGTGACTCACTGAGAACTAGCCTCACACAACTCAGGTAATATCAGAGGCTCTCTTGGTGACTGAGCCTAACATGCAGCTAAAATGCGGAGGTAGAGCTCAAGGTGCATTGGACTTTTTCATGACCTGCCCCACACTCAGTACTGGCAGAAGCTAACCTCAGTAAGCAGTATGCAAGCTAACATCACACATGCACCAAGGCCGAGCAGAGACAGCTGCCAACTGTGTATAGCTTGCACCCCCTAGCAGGTAGCCAAGTATGGTCACAGTAACTGTCTGACATTGAGCAGTACTGGAGTCAATCCCAGGAGTCCCCAAAACTAACACATATAGTGACAAACTTTAGACCACATCAGACCACAATCCAATTAGCTCCACAAGTGGCACACCCAAAGGAAGATCACTAGACAAAGCTGGGACAAATTCTGCTTCATTGGTCAGCCCCTGCATACCAGCTAGTACACTGTGGTCAACATCAATCCTCACAGTCAGTCAGCCTGATGGTCAATCCCACCCACGGACAGTTCAACAGCAATCAATACCCAACCACAAGAGTAAGGCTAACATACACATACAAGAAACATTTCTGGAGCACCTAGCTCAGATGATCAGGCATACAACAGCAATGAGACCCACAGGATGCATATAGCATAAAGACCAGAGTTAGAGACATAACAGATCTACCTAATATATAGAATCAAATACAGAGATGCAGCAAAAATAGGAAGACAAAGAAACATGCCACTAATGAAAGAAGAAATCTTCTAAAGGAGAACTAAATTAAATGGAAGCAAGCAATCTACCACATTCAGAGTTCAAAACAATGGTTGTAAGGGTGCTCACGGAACTTAGAAGGAAATTTTTTTAAAAGATTTTTTATTTTATTTATTTTTAGAGGGGAAGGGAAGGAGAGAGGGAGAGAAATATCAATGTATGGTTGCCTCTCGTGTGCCCCCTGCTGGGAACTGCATCCCTTGCTGGGAACTGGCCTGCAACCCAGGCATGTGCCCTGACTGGGAATTGAACCGCGATCCTCTGGTTCACAGGCCCATGCTCAATTCACTGAGCTACACCAGCCAGGGCATCTTAGAAGGAAATTTGATAAAGAGATAACAAGCATATGAAAGGACATTGACAATTTAAAAATAAATAGTCAGAAATAAGAAATATGATATATGAAATGAAGAATAAACTAGAAATATTTAATAGTAACCTAGATGAAGCAGAAACTCAAATCAGCAATTTGGAAGACAAGGTAACAAAACACAGAGCGATATAAAAATAAATTAAAAAATGAGAATAGATGATGAGACCTCTGTAGTAACATAAAGCATACCATCCACATTGTAGGAGTGCCATGAGGAAGAGAAAGAGCAAGGAATTGAGAAACTATATGAAGAAATAATAACTGAAAAGTTCCTTAACATTGTAAAGAAAAAAGACACACACCTAAGTTCAGAAAGTGCAGAGTCACAAGCAAAATAAGCCAAAGAGGCCCACCTAAAACACACCATATTGGAAATGGCAAAGGTTAAACAGAAAGAATTTTAAAATAGCAAGAGAAAGACAGTTACTTAGTAGAGAAATCCCCTACAATTCTCAGCTGATTTCTCAACAGCGACATTTCAGTCCAGTTGGGATCTGCATAAAGTATTCAAAGCAAAGAAAACCAAAAACCCGAAATCAAGATGACACTACCCAGCAAGGCAATCATTTAAAGTTGAAGGAGAAATAAAGCATCCCAGACAAAAAAATGTAAAGGATTTTAATACCACCAAACAGTATTATTATAAGAAATGCTTGCTAAAGGGACTTCTTTCTGAAGAAATTAAAAAAAATGAACATACATATGTATAATAAAATGGCAATAAATAACATACTTATCAATAATCATCTTAAATGTCCATGAGTTAAATGCTCCAATCACAGATATAAGGTAGCTGAATGGAGTAAAGATAAAAAGATTCATATACACAAGGGGGTATCCCCCCCAAATGGGATTGTCTTCTGTAGGGTGGGTCCTCAGTGGTACAGGCTTCCCTTGCTAGGTAGTGCTCTAGGAACCCATCTGTATCCATGAACAGGTGTTGTTGTGAGAGGCTGCACTGGACTTCAATGAATTTTTTGAAGACTCTCCCAATGCACGTGCCCATTAATAATGGGTGATTTATGAGCATACCTTCCCACACCTTGCTGAGTGTTTAGCAGTTTTTGACCAAAAACAACATGACCCCCAAGCCCTACCCTCTCTATTCACCAGATCTTGTCCCCAAGCGACATTTTTTTTTTTGTTTCCCAGGATGAAAAAACTTCTCAAAGAGGAATGTTTTGCTGATGTGGAAGAGGTGAAACAAAAAATGGCAGTAGCACTAAAAGGCATCAGAATTGATGAGTTCAAAAACTGTTTTGAGCAGTGGAAAAAAGTCTTGATAGGTGTATTGCATCAGATGGAGAATACTTTGAAGGGAACTAAAGTTTAAACATGTAAGACTAAAACCACAATTTTTTATAAATAATTTTTTTTGTTTTGGGGGTCTCCCCTGTATGTAGTCAAAGATACAGAGAAAATAAAGGAATAAAAATACTTTATGCAAATGGAAACATCAGAAAGCGGGGGTAGCAAAAGTTATAACAGACAAAATAGACATTAAAACAAAGACTATATTCAAAGACAAGAGAAAAATGGCGGCAGAGTAGGACGGAGCGACTGCAGTTCTCCTACACCTGGGGGAAAATCCTGGCAGATTTACAGAACAACAGCGCAATCAATTCCCCAGGCAACAATTCCCCAGCATTTATGAAAATAAGAGACCAGAGATAGTGACGAACCAGACAACTAGAGGTCCTTGGGGTCTCAGGGACGCGAGTAAGGACGTAGGCGGCCAGACCGGCGGCAACCGTTAGCCGGCGCGTAAAGACCTCGGAGCCATGGCCGCCGCAGCGGTTGGAGCCCAGAGGCTTCCTTCCATCTGTGCCAAGCGACAGAGGCGTCTGACACGGAGAACTCATTGGGACCCCGGCACCTGTGAGTAAAGACAAAAGTGGCAGCGGCAGGGCCGGCTGCCCTCGGGAGCCAGGCACCCCAGAGTAAAGTCAAAAGCAGCAGCGGCGGGACCAGCAGCCTTTGGCCGGTGCATAAAGACCTCAGAGCTGCTGCTGCCCCAGCTTCCAGGGCCAAGAGGCTTCTGTCTACGGCCAGCGTCCGGACGTCTGCCACAGAGGACTCAGCGGGAGCCCAGCAACTGTGAGTAAAGACAAAAGCGGCAGTGGCAGGACCAGCTGCCTTGGGCCAGCCCAGAACGCCTCAGAGCCGCCACTGCCGCTGTGTTAGGGGTGTAGAGGCTTCCGTCTGGGGCCAGTGCCACGGAGGACTCGTAGGGAGCCCAGCACCCAGTGGAACATTGGGCTGGTTGCGGGGTCCCTGGAAGAGCTGGCTCCCTCCCTCACCATCTAGGCGGGGCTGGGTGGCAGAGACCTGTCTGCCTAGGTGTGCAGGGAGGGTGGCAAGGACAGGGGGCCGTGTTCAGTTGCGATCTCTGTGGTCACCAGCCCACCAGCCTGCCAGCCAAGGAAATTTGAGAGGAGCATTGTCCTACCCAGTCAGGTTGGAGATTGGGCTGGGCTGAGAGGCACGCTTTCTGGAGAAGTTTTTACTGGAAAGTGGACTGAGGTGTTCTCCTGTGAAGGCAGTTTGACTTGCTTCTCACCCAGGCACAGGACAGTACCAGATCCCGTGGGACCAAGGCAGCCTGTCAGGTGGGCGGGCGCCTGCACCCCAGTCTGGTAGCCTGGCTGGTGAGTGGGTGTGCTCCTGGGTCTACAACCCAGCCCACAGAGGGGTCCCACCGAAACCAGAAAAGCCGGATTTGACAGTTTGAAACCAACAAGGAAGGAGTTTTTGTTGTTGTTTTTTTTTTGTTTGTTTGTTTTTTGTTTTTTACTTTTATTTTTACACTCTTTTCAGTAATCGTATATATTTTTTAATTTTATTGTTGCTGTATCTTTCAGTACTCTGTTCCTCTCCTTTCTTTTTTCCTGTTTTAGTCCCTCTTCATTTCACCCCAAAGTTATTGCTTTTTCCTCACTTCTCTTGCCCTTTTTTTGTGTGTTTGTTTGTTTGTTTGTTGCTTTCTATACCACTGTAAATACTTCACAACACATCTCTCGGGTCTTAGCCCACTTTACAGGTTCCTGAATTCTATTACTGTAGTGATTAACTTTACTTGCTCACATGCTACGTCTATTTACTATTCTTTACTCTCACCTTACCTCAAAATCTGACCACCCGCAACCTCACTGCTTTCTAGATACAACTCACAAGCCTTCTCTCCCCAACAAGAGACTTATTTTTGGTCTATCCTTTCCTAGAGGTGGCAAATTGGGTTGAAGATTACAGTTAACACTATATAGAGCCTAAAGATCTTCTATCTATTCTCTGCCCGCTGTGACTGTAAATATCCTAAAGTACTCTCCTGCTGTCATAAGCCATTTTGCCTCCCCCTCCAGCTGATCACACACACACAAAGAAAGGAGTAGGTGGAAGCAGAGAACATCAAGATACCTGCAGGAGACTGCACCACTGAATTTCACAGGAATTCCACCACAGAAGTTCACACCATAAACCTAGGGAGTCAGAACAGATCAATTTAAGAAGCTGAAGCTAACAAGAAGAGTCTCATAAGCAATGGGAAGACAAAGAAACAATGCCCAAATGAAAGAAAAGGTGGAAGTCTCAGAAATAATGTTAGATGAAAGAGAGGCAAGTCAGCTATCAGATATTGAATTCAAAGCACTAGTTATCAGGAAATTCAAAGAGCTCACAATGAGCTACCAGAAACTAGAGGGGAGCTACCATGAGCTCTCCGCAAACTATATCAACATGAAAAAGGAAATAGAAACTATCACCAAAGGACAAGAGGAAATGAAGAATACAATTTCGGAACTGAAGAACACAGTAGAAGGAATGAAAAGCAGGATCGATGAGGCAGAAGATCGGATCAGTGAGTTGGAGGACACAGTAGAAAGAATCTCCCAGAAAGAGCAAGAAAGGGAAAAGAGGCTCAAAAAGAATGAAGATGGACTAAGAGAAATGCAAGATAATATGAAACGTAATAATATCCGAATAATAGGAATACCAGAAGGAGAAGAAGAAGAACAAGGGATAGAAAACCTATTTGAAAGAGTAATGATGGAAAATTTTCCTAATTTGATGAGAGAAAAAGTTACACGAATCCAGGAATCACAGAGAGTCCCATTCAAGAGGAACCCAAAGAGGCCCACTTCAAGACACATCATCATTAAAATGGCAAAATTTCAAGACAAAGAGAGAATCCTAAAGGCAGCAAGGGAGAAAAAGGAAGTAACATACAAGGGAGCCCCAATAAGGTTAGCTACTGACTTCTCAATGGAAACACTCCAAGCAAGAAGAGAATGGCAAGAAATATTTCAAGTAATGAGAACCAGAGGCCTACAACCAAGGCTACTTTACCCAGCAAGGCTCTCAATCAAGATAGAAGGCCAAATAAAGAGCTTCCAAGACAAAAGAAGTCTAAAAGAATATGCCTCCACCAAACCAGCTCTACAAGAAATACTAAAAGGGCTGCTTTAAGGAAAGGAAGGAAAAGAGAGAGACAGAGAGGAACTGTGGTACAAAAATGGCAATGAATAAGTCCCTATCAATAATAACCTTGAATGTAAATGGATTAAATGCTCCAATCAAAAGACATAGAATAGCTGAATGGATAAGAAAGCATGACCCACACATATGCTGCCTACAGGAGACCCACCTCAGGACAAAAGACCATCACAGACTAAAAGTGAAAGGCTGGAAACAAATTTTCCAAGCAAATGGACAAGAAAAAAAAGCCGGGGTAGCAATTCTAATATCAGACAAAATAGACTTCAAAAAAAGGGCCATAAAGAGAGACCCAGAAGGTCACTTCATATTGCTCAAGGGAAGAATCCAGCACGAAGACATTAACATCATAAATATATATGCACCCAACATAGGAGCACCCAAATATATAAGAAAAATCCTAGAAGACTTCAAGAAAGATATTGACAGCAACACAATTATAGTAGGGGATTTTAACACCCCACTGTCAAAAATGGACAGATCTTCCAAACAAAATATCAACAAAGATATAGCAGCATTAAATGAAACTCTAGAAGAAATGGACTTGACTGATATATATAGAGCGCTTCATCCCAAAGAAGCTAAATACACATTCTTTTCAAATGCACATGGAACATTTTCAAAGATAGACCACATGGTAGGACACAAAATGAACCTCAACAAATTCAAGAAAATTGAAATCATACCAAGCATTTTCTCTGACCACAAGGGACTGAAATTAGAAACCAACCCCACAGGAAAAAACCCCAAACATCCAAAATCATGGAGACTGAATGGTATGCTATTAAACAACGAATGGGTCAAGATTGAAATTAGGGAAGAAATCAAAAAGTTTCTGGAAACAAATGAAAATGAACTCACAACAACCCAAAACTTATGGGACACGGCCAAGGCAGTCCTGAGAGGGAAGTTCATAGCAATACAGGCTTACCTAAAGAAAATAGAAACATTTCAAACAAACAACCTAACCCGACGCCTGCAAGAACTCGAAGAACAACAACAAAGACAGCCCAGAGCAAGTACAAGGAAGGAAATAACCAAGATCAGAGCAGAATTAAATGACATAGAGACCAAAAGCACAATTATAAGGATCAATGAATCCAAGAGTTGGTTTTTTGAAAAGATAAACAAAATAGACAAGCCTTTAAGTAGGCTCATTAAGAAAAGAAGAGAGAGGACACAAATAAACACAATCAGAAATGAAAGAGGAGAGATTACAACTGATACCACAGAAATAGAAGGGATTGTAAGGAATTACTATGAAGAACTGTATGCCAAGAAATTTGAAAACCTAGGTGAAATGGACAAATTTCTAGAAAAATATAATCTTCCAAAACTCAATGAAGAAGAAGTAGAAAGCCTGAACAGACCAATAACAGCAAATGAAATTGAAGCAGTAATCAAAAAACTCCCATCACACAAAAGCCCCGGACCAGATGGTTTCACAGGAGAATTCTACAAAGCGTTTAAGGAAGAGCTAACCCCTATTCTTCACAGACTATTCCAAAAAATCCAAAATGATGGGAAACTCCCAAACTCTTTTTATGAAGCGAGCATTATCCTAATTCCAAAACCAGATAGAGACACAACAAAGAAAGAAAACTTTAGGCCAATATCACTGATGAACATAGATGCTAAAATCCTCAACAAAATATTGGCAAATCGCATCCAACAATACATCAAAAAGATCATACACCATGACCAAGTGGGATTCATCCCAGGGATGCAAGGATGGTTCAATATCCGCAAATCAGTAAATGTAATACACCACATAAACAAAAGCAAGGACAAAAACCACATGGTCATATCAATAGACGCGGAAAAAGCTTTTGATAAGGTACAACACCCATTTATGATAAAGGTACTCAGCAAAGTGGGAATAGAGGGAGCATTCCTCAATATAATAAAGGCCATATATGAAAGACCTACAGCCAACATCATACTGAATGGGCAAAAACTGAAAGCTTTTCCACTAAGATCAGGAACAAGACAAGGTTGTCCACTTTCACCACTTCTATTTAATATAGTATTGGAAGTTCTAGCCACAGCAATCAGACAAGAAAAGGAAATAAAAGGCATCCAAATCGGAAAGGAGGAAACAAAACTGTCACTGTTTGCAGATGACATGATAGTGTACATGGAAAATCCTATAGACTCTACCAAAAAACTGCTGGAACTAATAAATGAATTTGGCAAAACAGCGGGATACAAAGTCAATATCCAGAAATCAAAGGCATTTCTGTATACTAACAATGAATCAGCAGAAGCAGAAATCAAGAAAAAAATCCCATTCGATATAGCAAAAAGAAAAATAAAATATCTGGGAATAAATCTAACCAAGGAGGTTAAAGACCTGTATGCAGAAAATTACACAACACTGAAGACAGAAATCAAGGAAGACACAAACAAATGGAGACGTATACCGTGTTCATGGATTGGAAGAATTAACATCATCAAAATGTCCATACTACCCAAAGCAATTTACAGATTCAATGCAATACCTATTAAAGTACCAATGGCATATTTCACAGACATAGAACAAACACTTCAAAAATTTATATGGAACCATAAAAGACCCCGAATAGCAGCTGCAATGTTAAGAAAGAAGAACAAAGTAGGAGGGATCACAATACCTGATATCAAACTGTATTACAAGGCCACTGTAATCAAAACAGCCTGGTACTGGCATAAAAACAGGCACATAGACCAATGGAACAGAATAGAGAACCCAGAAATAAACCCAAATCTCTACAGTCAATTAATATTCGACAAAGGGGGCAGTATCATAAAATGGGGTAAAGATAGCCTCTTCAACAAATGGTGTTGGGAGAACTGGACAGCTACATGCAAAAAAATGAAACTCGAGCACCAACTTACATCATACACCAAAATTAATTCAAGGTGGATAAAAGACTTAAACATAAGCCATGGCACCATTAAAGCCCTAGAGGAGAACATTGGGAGGAAAATTTCAGATATTTCACACAGCAACATTTTTACTGATATGTCCCCTAGAGCAATGACTAAAAAGGAAAAAATAAACAAATGGGATCGCATCAAAATAAAAAGCTTCTGCATGGCTAAGGAAAACAGTATCAAGATAAAAAGACAACCAACTGTATGGGAAAACATATTTGCCAATGATACCTCAGACAAAGGTTTAATCTCCAAAATGTACAAAGAACTCACAGGAATACACTCTAAGAAGACAACTAACCCAATTAAAAAATGGGGAAAGGACTTGAACAGACACTTCTGCAAGGAGGACAGACAGAGGATCCAGAGACACATGAAAAGATGCTCAATACCACTAGCTATCAGAGAGATGCAAATTAAAACTACAATGAGTTACCACCTTACACCACTGAGAATGGCTATCATAAACAAAGCAATAAACAAATGCTGGAGAGGGTGTGTGGTGAAAAGGGGACTCTGGGCCACTGTTGGTGGGGTTGCAGACTGGTACAACCATTATGGAAAACAGTATGGAATTTTCTCAGGAAACTAAAATTGGACTTGCCTTTTGACCCAGCAATTCCACTGCTGGGATTGTATCCTAAGAACCCTAAAACACCAATCCCAAAGAACCTATGCACCCCAATGTTCATAGCAGCACAATTTACAATAGCCAAGAGTTGGAAGCAACCTAGGTGCCCGTCAGTAAATGAATGGATCAAAAAA
Organism: Sturnira hondurensis; assembly: GCF_014824575.4. Lineage (NCBI taxonomy): Eukaryota > Metazoa > Chordata > Mammalia > Chiroptera > Phyllostomidae > Sturnira > Sturnira hondurensis. The sequence continues at coordinate 907,283 of NW_028078932.1, forward strand.
CTATAGTACATATACACAATGGAATTTTATGCTGCAGAAAGAAAGAAGGAGCTCCTACCTTTTGCAACAATATGGATGGAACTGGAAAGCATTATGCTGAGTGAAATAAGCCAGGTGTTGAAGGACAAATACCATATGATCTCACCTCTAACAGGAAGCTAAACAACAAAGCAAACAAGCAAGCAAAATATAACCAAAGACACTGAAATAGAGAACAGGCTGACAGTGACCAGAGGGGAGAGGGGAGGGAATTTCAGGGGAAATAAGGGAGGGATTTAGAGGAACCTATATAAAGGATACATGGACAACAATGAGAAGGGTGGAAATGGGAGGGAGGGGGGAGGATGGGAGGTTGATGGGATGGGAGTAATAGAAAACTGTACTTGAAGAATAATTAAATTAAAAAATTGGGAAAAAATAAATAAATAAATAAATAAATAAAAATAAAAAACCCAACAAAGACAAGAAGAGGCTTTAATGTGTATTTTTACAAAACACAATAGACTGACAAATATACTGAACAAATTAGAATAGCAATGAGTAAAGTAATTTGCAATTTAGGCCTTTATAAATATAGCTTTGAGCCTAATTGGAAGCCAGATAAAAATATTGGAAAGTAATCCTAACCAGCAAGTGGTGCTAGAGGCAAAACTGGAATATCCCTTAACAGATTTTTCAAGTTTAAGGGATTTGGTTGGGTGAAATTGGTTGGGTAAAATTTGGTTTGATAGTTTGGTTGGGTAAAATTTATAATGAAAAAAATACAAAATCTTTATGAACATAATGTTAACATGTGACAAATTACACCAATTAAGCAATCAGCTCAAATTTAAAAGGGTAAATAACAAATACCCCCTTTTTCTAAGCATTATCTGTGTCAGTTTGGTTTCATCTAAAAGTTATCCTATTCATAGAAAAATTTTAAATGTTATTTCTCTTCCAATACATCATGTTACAGATATGAAAGGAAAACAATTCAATTTCTCTACCACTTTTACCCATATTCATGAATCTGATATTAGTTTTATCCCAGTGTTTAAGCTAAAGTAGGTGTTCTAAAGGATGAAGTTAATTGAATTTTCTTGGACCCAAAATGTTGCTGGATTGGACAATAAACCCATTTGTCAGAAAGCAATGTCTCTGGTTGAAACATTTTTTGAATCAACAATTGAGAAGAAAAGATCAGGACTTCCGCCAAGATGGAGGCATAGGTGGAAACACTGTGTCTTCTTCCACAACCAAGTTTGGATACAACAAAAGTTTTGGAGAACTAAGATACACTCAGAGACCAGAAAACCGAATTATACGGAAGTCTGACAGCTACGAACCGTTCAACGGGGACGGTTAGAGAGGCAGAGCCAGCAGCGGAGCAGGGTCGGGAAGGACAGACCTAGGAGCGCAGGCAGCCCGGACCTAGTCGGGGTGCGGGGTAGACTGACCTCGGTCGCACATTCGCACACAGTGAGACGGACCACACAGGCCCCAGGGGGCGAACCCAGTGGTGGAGGGCTGACAGCGGTGGCACACTTGTGTGCAGTGGAGCGGGGCGCGTGGTCCTGGTGACGATGGTGGCTGCGGTGCTGGTGGGGGTCGCGGAGGCGGGCGCTGGAGGGAAGCCATTGTCCCTCTTTGACCCCGCCCCCACATACAACTTCACAACCCAGCGACTCAGTTGCCCTGCTCTGGTGAAAACCTAGGGCTCCGTTCCTGCTACTTAACAGGCACGAACAGCCCAAAAGATGGTGCAAGAACTCAAAGTCCCAGAGCCAATAACTCTAAGCGACCAACAGATCGGTCGCTTAGCCTCTCAGAAGCCCAATTTAAAACACTATTTATCAGGATGCTCACAGAATTGGTAGAGTACAGTCACAAATTAGAGGAACATATGAAGGCTAAACTAATTGAAATGAAGGGAGAGGTCCAGGAAACCAATAGCGATGGAAAGGAAAATGGGACTCAAATCAAGGGAGTGGGCCAGAAGGAAGAACGAAACATCCAACCAGAAAATAGTAAAGAAACAAGAATTCAAAAAAATGAGGAGAGGCTTAGGAACCTCCAGGACATCTTTAAACGTTCCAACATCCAGATTATAGGGGTACCAGAAGGGGGAAAGAAACAGCCACGAGTGGAAAACTTATTTGAACAAATAATAAAGGAGAACTTCCCCAGTCTGGCAAAGGAAATAGACTTCCAGGAAATCCAGGAAGCTCAGAGAGTGCCAAAGAAGTTGGACCCAAGAAGGAACACACCAAGGCACATCATAATTATATTAGCCAAGACTAAAATGAAGGAGAGAATCCTAGAAGCAGCAAGGGATAAGGGGACAGTCACCTACAAAGGAGTACCCATCAGACTGTCAGCGGATTTCTCAAAAGAGACCTTACAGGCAAGAAGGGGCTGGAAAGAAGTATTCCAAGTCATGAAATCCAAAGACCTACAGCCAAGATTGCTTTATCCAGCAAAACTTTCATTTAGAATGGAAGGACAGATAAAGTGCTTCTCAGATAAGGTCAAGTTCAAGGAGTTCATCATCACCAAGCCCTTATTATATGAAATGCTAAAGGGACTTATATAAGAAAAAGAAGATGAAAAATATGAACAGTGACAGGACAGCAAACACACAGCTATTAACAACCACACCTAAAACAACAGCCAACCAAGAAGACAGCTAGATCAGGATTGGAACCATAGAAATGAAGAACACATGGAGGGTTAGAAACAGGGGGGTGGGAGGAAGAGAAGGGGGGGAAGGCACAGAAAATAGCATAGATGGTAGGTAGAGAATAGGGGGGAGGGCGAGAATAGTGGGGGAAATATAGAATCTAAAGAAGTTGAGACACGTGGTTATAAATTAAGGGGGCAGAATGGTGGGGGAGGGAGTGTGCGGGTGGAGGGGAATGAAGGGGGAATAGAACAACTGTAATGGTATAATCAATAAACTATATTTTTAAAAAAAGAGAAGAAATGATCAGCTGCCAATAAAGACAGACTGTTTCCTAATTATCAGATGATAGTTTGATTTTTTTATTGTTGTTCAAGTACATTGTGTCCATTTTCACCCCACCAGGTCTCCCCACCCCACCCATCCCCACCTCCCCCTCTCAAACTGATCTTTTGTATCAAATTAAAATTTCTCAGGGAATAGGACAAGGTCTTATTCATTTTCTCTAACCTCTCTAGCACCTACTTAAGTGTTGTGGACATGAGCACCATTTGGGGGATGATATCTGGAAAAAGATTATCTCTGGCTCAGAGAAAACACTAACGTCACGTGGCACACTTTACCTCCTATAACAATTTACAGAATTCCTAAATTTTACATTATGATAGATGGTATCCATGTTAATAATTGTTTATATGTTAGGACTAAAATACTTCACTTATAATACAGTTCGATTTTTAAGTATTTTTAATTGATTATGCTATTACAGTTTCCCAATTTCCCCCCTTTGTCCCCCCTCCACTGTGCACCCCCCAACCTTCCAGCATTCCCCTCCATTTAGTCCATGTCCATGGGTTGTACATATAAGTTCTTTGAGTCCTCTGTTTTCTATATTTTTATCTCTCCTCATCTATTTTGTGCCTACTAATTATGCTTCTTATTCCCTGTACCTTTTTCCCCTCATTCCTTCCTTCCCACTCCCCATTGGAACCCCTCCATTTCTCCAACTCTGTTCCTGTTCTAGTTGTTTGCTTAGCTTTTGTTTTTTAGGTTCAGGTGTTGATAGTTGCGAGTTGTTGTTTTCCTGTTCATATATTTGATCTTCTTTATCTTAGATAGGTCCCTTTAACATTTCATAGAATAAGGGCTTGGTAATGATGAACTCCTTTAACTTGACCTTCTCTGGGAAGCACTTGATCTGCCCTTCCATTCTAAATGATAGCCCTGCTGAATAGAGTCATCTTGGCTGTAGGTCTTTGGATTTCATGACTTCAAATACTTTTTTCCAGCCCCTTCTTGCCTGTAAGGTTTCTGAACTTCTTTGTAGGTGACTGTCCCCTTATCTCTTGCTGCTTCTACAATTCTCCCTTTCATTTTAATCTTGGGTAACCTAATGATGATGTGCCTTGGTGTGTTCCTCTTTGGGTCCAACTTCTTTGGGACTCTCTAGGCTTCCCGATCTTCCTGGAAGTCTATTTCCTTCATCAGACTGAGGAAGTTTTCTTCCATTATTTTTTCAAATAAGTTTTCAATGTCTTGCTGTTGTTCTTCTCCTTCTGGCACCCCTATAATTTGGATATTGGAACATTTCAGGTTGTCCCAGAGGTTTGTAAGACTCTCCTCACTTTTATGAATTCTTGTTTCTTCATTCTGTTCTCGTTGGGTGTTTATTTCTTCCTTTTGTTCCAAATCATTGATCTGAATCCTGGTTTCCTTCCTGTCAGTGTTAGTTCCCTGAATATTTTGCTTTATTTCATCTTGAGTACCTTTCATTTGTTTTTTTCATTTTTTGACCATGCTCAATCAGTTCCGTGAGCATTTTGGTTACCAGGGTCTTACATCCTCCACCAGACAAGTTGGCTATATCCTCATTGCTTAGCTCCTTCTGAAGTTTTGCTCTGTTCTTTCATTTGGGCCCTATTTCTTTGTCTCAAGGCACCTGTTAAATTGCAAGGGGGCGGAGCCTTAGGTATTCACCAGGGCAGGGCAACTTTCCTTGCTGTGCTGAGGCACTGCCTTTGGGGGAGGGGCCAGGGAAGGAACAAGGCAGCTTGCCTGCTGGACTGTAACCCTCTTTCCAAAGAACCCACCTGTGAGACTGGGAGTTTCTCCCACCACAGCAACCCCACTCTCATCCACAGTCAGCTCTGAGTCCCAGTTTCCCACTCAGCCAGCCCCACCCTTGCAGTCCACCACCTCACCGTGGGTGCTTCGTCTCCATAGTCTTACTGGTCTGTTTCAACTGGTTGACTGTTTCTTAAAATCCTTGGTTGTTGGAGTTTTATGCGGTTTGATTTTCTGGTACTTGTGGTTGTTTATTGATTTTAGATTGGTTGTTATTGTCCTTTTGGTTGTGTGAGGAAGGGTTCCTATCTGTGCCTCCATTTTGGCTAGATTTCTGAAGTCTAATTTCTAATATAGTAAATATTAATAGAAAAAACTTGATATAGAATACAAGGATAATTTTAAATAAACATACATGTCTGTTATTTGTAATTTCAAATAAAAAGCACACTGATAAGAAAAACTTGTCCTTTTTAAAGGAGAGAGACCCTCATTTCATTTCTGTATTTCTTAAATAAATTAATTTCTATCTTTATATAAATCAATTCCAATGTTGTTTATTTGACCATACTTTAGATTCCTCCTTTTCAAAATTTCCCTTCAACAAACCTTCTGCAAATTTCACAACCTCTCTGCAACTGTCATAAACCTTTCAGAATTTTCTTTATTATTAAAAAAATCTGGAACAAATGAGGCTTGATTTTAATCTATGCTAAATGACTATAATTTTCTTAAACAAAATGTATTTTCATGTTGCATACCTTCCTTTACCAAGCACACATGTCATTTTCCATTTATAATAATTTTTAATCAACATATCATCCTAATCAGGGTATTTTCACAAGTGGGTGGATCTTAGTCTGATGTGTCTTGTGCCTTTTTAGCCTTGTAAAATAGCACATTAAGGTTTCCAAAATTATTACCCTGGTTTTTCATCTGGTGCTAGCCCCAAAGATAGCAGAGCAATGGAAAACACATCCTTTTAAATTAAATTAACAACCTTAAACTAGTTTTTATTCACTGGAGGTTAATCCTAGATTAAGTGCACTTGAAAATCAATTAGGTTGGATTCTATTATTTATCTAATTTATATAGGTACTAATTTGCTTTAAGTGAATACATTCCTTTAAAAACATTTTCTGAAGTCACAATTCAATTTTGGCACTACTACCAGCAGTAGAAATACATAGTTTATAAATATATATATATACCTAGAGAGACATAAACATAAACACAGAGATTTCATTTTAAAATGGTACATTTTGTGTCCCAGGCACAAAAACACAAAACTCAAAAGGGAAAATAGACACCAATTATGTTTTAACAGAGTAAGTAAAGATTTTAATCAGATGGCCAAAGATTGCATGCTATAAGAGTTTTTTAAAGCAATGAACTATAGAAATGATCCTTGAAAGTATAGACACCATAGAAGTCCTAGAGAAGAGCATAGGCAGGAAAATCTCAGATATTCCAAGCAGCAGTATTTTCACTGATATGTCCCTGAGAACAAGGGACATAAATGAGAGAATAAACAAATGAGACTTCATCAAAATAAAAAGCTTCTGCATGGCTAGAGAAAACATCAGCAAAATGAAAAGAGAACCAACCATATGGGAAAATATATTTGCAAATGATGCCTCAGACAAGTGTATGATCTCCAAAATATATAAAGAACTCATATGACTCCACTCCAGGAACACAAACAATGCAATTAAAAAATGGGTAAGGAAGATGAACAGACACTTCTCCAAGGAGGACATACAGAGGACCCACAGACATATGAAAGGATGCTCAGCATCACCAGCCATCAGAGAGAAGCAAATTAAAACCACAATGAGTTACCACTTCACACCAGTCAAAATAGCCATCATAAACAAATTAACAAACAAGTGCTGATGAGGCTGTGGAGAAAAGAAAGCCCTAGTGTAGTATTGCTGGGATTGTAGACTGGTGCAGGCACTGTAGAAAAAAAAACAGTATGGAATTTCCTTAGAAAACTACAAATGGAACTGCCTTTTGATCAAGCAGTTCCACTGCTGGGAATATACCCTAAGAACCCTGAAACACCATCAGAAAAATATATATACACCCCAATGTTCATAGCAGCATTATTTACAGTAGCCAAGTGCTGGAAGCAGCTCAAGTGCCCATCAGAAGATATAGTTAGTAACTGGCTGTACTGGGCCTGAGGGTATGTGGGAGAAGCCACATAGCAAACCAAGGTTGCCTGTCACCAGTAATAGTCCTGGAGCCATTCAGCTAAATGCATTAGGCACCCTGAGGTGTGCTGTTGCCTGCCCACAGCCTTTAAGGTTCACCTTTGAAAGATCCTTAAGCTTTTCATGAGCTGAGTGAGGCAGGGTCTCAGGGAGTCCCCAGGGTTCAGTTAGTGGTGTTCACCAGGATAGTGCAGGCGCAGATTTGGCTGTGTTGAGGGAAGGGTCAACACAAAAAAAGATGTCGCCTGCCTGCCACCCTTGTGGGAAAAGGGCTCAACACAGGGACAATGGCCACTATACCTCTAACCTTTGTCCTGAAGTCATATAATGCAGTTTTTCCCTGTATGTCTCTGACATTCCCTGGGCTGCAATCTCTGTCAGAACCAAGAGTGATTGTAGAAATAGAGTGGTTTATGCATGAGACCTTTAAGAGGACACCTGGGTTTCCAGCAGCCCTATGTTGCACCCAGAGAGATAGATCCTCCTCTGATTTTCACAACCAGAGGTGGGTGGCTTCTCTTCCAGCACTGTTGCTTCCAGCTGGGAAACTCAGTATGAGGCTCTGACCAGTTACTCCCCATGGGGCACTCTGCAGCTGAGATATCTCTCCTAATTCTCAACTGCCACACATGGGTGTGAGGCCAGCCCATTTCAGGTCTCCACTTCACTTACCAGCCTTAATTTGACTTTTTCTTTTTTATACTTAGTTATAGGGCATTTTTCTCAGTCTACATGGTTCTCCAGGTTTGTTGTTCTACAGTTTAGTTATAATTTTGATTGATATAGTCACAAGAGGAGGTGAACAGTGTTTACTTACTCCATTTTGACGAGAACCCCCCTGAAAATATAAGGAAATACCAAACAGAAACTACAGAGCTGAAGAATAAAATATCTGAGCTGAAAAGTACAATGAAGTAGTTTAATAGCACACTTGATGAAGTGGAAGAAAGGATTAGAAAAATCAGAGAAAAGGCACTGGAATTCATCAAATTATGGGAGCAAAAATTAAAAAAATAAAAGTATAGCTTGAGGAATCTATTGGACTTCAAAAAGGTCAATAGTTACCTGTCAGGGGTCCCATAAGAAAACAAGAAAGAAAGTGTGGCCAAGAAAAAACTTGTTTGAAGAAATAATAGATGAAAACTTCTCAATACCTGAGGAAGTGAACAGACATACAGATCCAAAAATAGCAGAGAATTTCTAATAAGAATGCAGAAAGGATAAGATGATGATCCACTTTCACGACTTTCCACTATACATGACTATACATGACTTTCCTGTATTTAAATAAAAGCAGCAAGAGGAAACCAAATTGTTACATAAAATATAATGACATAGAATTGTCAGGAGATATTTTCATAGAAATACTGCACACCAGTAGGGAATGGCAAGATATATTTAAAGTGCTGCAGGGGAAAAAAACCTGCAAACCAAGTATACTTTATCTAGAAGAGTTTTCCTTCAGAAATGGAGATGGTTTATCAGACAAGCAAAAGCCGAAGAAGTTCAGCAGAATTAGACCAACATACAAGATATACCGAAGGGGCTTTTTAAATTTCAACAAAATGGTGTTAATAATTAACAAGAGAATATATGAAATTATAAATATCTTTTTAACTTTATTTCTATTGTTTTCTTAAATTGTAATTTTTTTAACTGTTGTTCACGTATGGTTGTCTCCAATTTCACTCCCCCATCCCCACCTCCCACTCTCAATCCTATCCCCCCTTGGCTTTTTCCATGGGTCCTTTAAACATGTTCCTTAACAACCCTTCCTTATTTTCCCCCATTATTCCTCTCCTCCCTCCCTTCTGGTTACTGTCCGTTTGTTCTTTATTTCAATGTCTGGTTATATTTTGCTTGCTTGTTTGTTTTGTTGATTAGGTTCCACTTATAGGTGAGATTATATGGTATTTGTCTTTCACCGCAGGGCTTATTTCACTTAGCATAATGCTTTCCAGTTCCATCCATGCTGTCACAAGGGGTAGGAGCTCCTTCTTTCTTTCTGCTGCATACTATTCCATTATGTAAATGTACCATAGTTCTTTTCTACTCACTTACTGATTATTTTTATTGTCAACCCTATTACAGAGGTCTTCATTTTCTACACCCACTGCCTTCCTCATTTATTTATGAAGATACATGAACCCCTATTTTCATTGGAGTATTGTTTATGGTGGCCGAGACATGGAGACACCTAAAGTGTCCATCAATAGATGATTGTATAGAGAAGATGTTGTGCATATATACAGTGGAATACTACTCAGCTATAAGAAAAGATAAAATACTGCCATTTGCAACAACACAGATGGATCTTGAGATATCATGCTAGCGGATGTAAGACAGACAGGAAAAGTTAAGAACCATATGACTTTAGTCATATGTGGGATATAAAATTAAAAGCAACAAGTTTACACACAAGAAAAACAGTCAAACAATACTATTAGGCTTTTTCTTTTTCTTTTTTTTAATATTTTATTTATTTATCTTTAGAGGGGAAGGGAAGGAGAGAGGAAGGAAACATCAATGTATGGTTGCTTCTCGTGCATCCCCTGCAGGGAACTGGCCCCTGCCGGAAACTGGCCTGCAACCCAAGCATGTGCCCTGACTGGGAATCGAACCATGATAGTCTGGTTCGCAGGCCTGCGCTCAATCCACTGAGCTACACCAGCCAGGCTCTATTAGGTTTTTTCAATATGTTCCCAGCTCTAAGTTTTCTACCTATGTATATCCTAATTCATTACACAAGTATAGTGCTAAAACAAAGTAAAATATTTTCTGCAGAATTCTCTGATTATTTTTGTATCCAAACCCAGCCTCTAAATTCCAATTATTTGCCTCATAACTAATTAGTTGAAGTGCTTATCCTGACTGTGGAATTGGAACCAAATACTTAACAAACGTTGGTCAAGATTCTCCCCTTCACCGGTGCCCCTGAACTTTAGTTCATTTTTAGCCTAATCCCACATTCAACCCCTCCATAATGGTCCTTCCAGAGGACAGGTTGAGCTCACGGTAGACTTTCTCTTATCTGTCTCATCATAACTCCTAGACCTGTTAATCCTATCACACAACTTCCACACACTCAGTTCTTTGGAGCCTTGCCTATTCCTCCCTATAAAAGTCTTTTTTAAAACCTAACTTGGAGATGCTTTTTGATCTCATTGGCAGAGCATTCTCTCTATTGCAAAACATGGCTTATAGTATTAAACCACCTTATAGTTAGGCTTTGCCATCACCCTAACTTTTGCCTATCATAGTGCAAGATCACAAAAAATGAAAATATTATGAGTCTCAAAAGAAGTCAGGCTTTTATAATGCTCAGATTAGGCTTCTGTTTCTCATGTCACTGCAGCACACCCACCTCTACAGGAGAAAGTATCTAACAATAATAGTTATGGGCAGTATTTTATAGATACATTAATAACTGAAGAAGAAACACATTTCAATCTTGTTGAAAAGTGTTTTGGAATTTCTTTGATATTAGAATAACATTAGAATATAAGAAAAATGCATGAAATTGACCTCAAATTTCAAAATTTTTCCATTTTTGGACAGTCACCTCCTGGAAGGCAATATACACAGTGTGTTTTTAAATATCTTGCTCACATTAGAAAGCATCTAGCAAAATGACTGTCTTTAAAAATTCTCAAGAAATTTTCAGCAGAAAAGTGTACATTTTTTGGCACCATCTCACACTTCTAGGACAGCAGCAATTCGTACACTCAATCTCTTGCTGATATTTGTTTCTTTCGCGTTCATGCCTCAAATCAGTGATGCCACATTCTTACATATATTTTAATGGTACCAGGCACATTTGTTTTCTAGAAATTTTCTAAATTGAACTAGTTTGAATTAAGTTTCTGTTATATGTATTCTAGATGCCTGACCAAGAATGGATCATATTGTCTAATCTACTACAAGTATCCATTGAAATTTTGCTTTATATAAGTACATTTTCAAAACCATAACACATATTTTTCTCTTTATTATAGTACATGAATTTCATTATACCGTGGTTTGAAAAAATATCCCATCTGGATGTTTAATAAAGATTAATATCATAGGACTCTTCTAATTTTAGCTTTAAGCTAGTTAAAATGATAGGATTTACAAATAGTTCCATAATCTTGCTTTTTCTTTTTTTAAGTTTATTTAATTATTTTTCAAGTACAGTTTTCTGTCTATTACTCCCATCCCATCCCACCCCCCGTGCTCCCCCCTCCCTCCCATTTCCCCCCTTCTCAGTTGTTGTCCATGTATCCTTTATATATGTTCCTCTAAATCCATCCCCTATTCCCCTTGAAATTCCCTCCCCTCTTCCCTCTGGTCACTGTCAGCCTGTTCTCTATTTCAGTGTATTTGGATATATTTTGCTTGCTTGTTTGTTTTGTTGTTTAGCTTCCTGTTAAAGGTGAGATCATATGGTATTTGTCCTTCAACACCTGGCTTATTTCACTCAGCATAATACAACCATTATGGAAAACAGTATGGAATTTTCTCAGAAAACTAAAATTGGACCTGCCTTTTGACCCAGCAATTCCACTGCTAGGTTTGTATCCTAAGAACCCTAAAACACCAATTCCAAAGAACATATGCACCCCAATGTTCATAGCAGCACAATTTGCAATAGCCAAGAGTTGGAAGCAACCTAGGTGCCCGTCAGTAAATGAATGGATCAAAAAACTATGGTACATTTACACAATGGAATTCTATGCTGCAGAAAGAAGGAAGGAGCTCTTACTTTTTGCAACAGCATGGATGGAACTAATCTGGCTTTTTCTAATCTCCCTTTTATAAATAATTCTTCAGGCTAAGAACTTCCAGACCCAATATGTTTAACCAAAGAATATTTATGTTTTCAAGTATAAATCAAGATGTATTTTTTTCAAAATTGTGATTTTTTAATGTATTTGTGAATCTTGGAAAATAATTCAATAAACATAACTAGACTAAGTATTTTTTTCCATTGGGAATGCTATGCTACAATATCCTGAAACATGGCATGCAGTAAAACATTTCTTCAGGGTATGTATGATATTAGAAAGAATTTAGTTGAATTTTGCTTCAGCTGATACCCATTTTCTAGAACATAGTACTTCCAAGAGAGTTAAGAAGTTTGTCAAAGTGCAATCAATAGGAATAATCAGATACTATGCAATTTATGAAACCTGGTTTCAGTGGTATTAATGATAATGTAGATGACCTTAGGAGCTTCACCTTTGGAATATATGTGCCATACATTCTTTTGAAGCTTAAAGCAGAAAGACCTTTGCAAAAATTCCACAGTTACAAATTTAAACATTATGTATTGATCATTTGATTAAGCCTAGGTATTTGAGGCCATGTTGGTTTTAGACTGTAGTACATGATGATGAAGCAGGTTGACCTTCTGTGGCAAATTAACCTTTTTTTGTCCCCAGGTGAAGCATCAAAACAAATAAAAAAATGTCTACAAATTGATAATGCTCACATTTTGACTACTTCAATTGAATAATAAAATATCCTAGCTTCCCAGAAAGAATATTAATGCAAGGATGACAAAGATATCTATGTAAAAAGTAGGTTCATATAAATACTTATTAGTTAATTAAAATTATATAGTAATCTATTTTCATCTTTTTAATATTTCTTTGTGTATTTTGTTTCAATATGCTGAGAAAGCATGGACCACTCAATTTCTTATGTATTTTTACTTAGGAAAGAACTAGAGAATAAATTATGTGAGTAGTGCCCAAACTCATCAGGTCAGTGGAACAATCCAGTAAACACAAACATGCAAATATACTTGGGGCCCACCCCTAGAGATTTTTATTAAAAAAATGTAGACAAACTAGAAAATCTTTGTTTTTCACATCCTACATGGGTGATTCTACTGATCAGTGAGGTCTGAGAAACAATGAGGTAGACCACATTTAAGGTATTTTAACTCACATATTCTGTTTAGATTATAGATTATAAAATTTTAGATCACAAAATTGTTTAATCTGTATTAAGAATCACTCGTCAATTTTATCATTAATTATTAGAATTTACTTTCTTCCTTTCACCAACTTTATTCAAAAATTGTAGATTAGTCAGTTGATTGCCTATCAAGTACTCAATTTACCTGTTTTGTTTTGTGTTAGTTGAATCCTAAATTTGTTCCAATGTCTATTTAGTAAATATTGATTAGGAGACTTCTGGTAAAGATGGCAGCATAGATAAATGTGGTACTGGAATACTCCCACAACCACATCAAAATCACAGCAAAACTACAGAACAATCATTATACAGATCAACCTGAAATTCAGCTGAATGGAAATCCTATAACTAGGGATTTAAAGAAGAAGTCACATTGAGACTGATAAGAGGGAAAGAGACAGAGAACAAGCTGGTCCCACACTCAAGTGTGGTGGTTGAAAATTGGGAGGAATATCTCAGCTCTAGAGTTCCCTCCTGAGGAGCCAAGGGTCCCAGACCAGGGTTCCAGCGCCAGGAGAGGAGTCCCCATAACTTTTGCTATAACAACAAGTGGGGATTGTGACTGAGTGAAACAGAGGCTTCTGGAATTCCAGCAGTTCCTCTTAAAGAGCCTATGCATGTATTTACTCAAACTCACTCCCTCTAAGCTCTAGCACTGGTGCAACAGCTTCAACAGAACCAGGGACATACAGGGAGGAACTGAATTATATGGCATCAGAGAAAGAGCTGGGGTGGGGGTAGATTTCTTCTAGTCAAAAGTACTGGAAGATGCTACTGATCCTTTGCTGAGCCACTCCCCACACAGAGCTAGCAGGAATTGCTATATCTGAATCTCCATCAACCTGGCTCACACTGTTCACCTGTCTTGGTGATTCCTTGAGTCTATACCCGACTCAACTTTCAGGCTCACTCAAGTTGTTTCCAGTGGTATTTCCACATGAATGTCCTGTCTTACTTCTTGCTTCAGACTTTCCTAAAATCTCCCAAACAAGCGGCATCTGGCCCCAGTGTGTCCCATACCTCTTGCGAAGTGGCCCAGCATTTGTAGAATCTGGCCTTGCCTCACAGCCTGACCTTTCATTGGCACCTCCAAGCTCAACACAAGTAGCATCCATTTGAAAATCATGCTGTAGCTCATGCCAAGTAGTCTCAGGAAGAACATAGGTGGTGGCTTACCCTTCACCTCCCAGGAAGCTCCAGAGTCAGTGTGCATTGTGGACAGCTTCAGACCATACCAGTTAACAACACTACCATGAGAGACACACTCAAGGGGCAGACTCAGTGAGCACCAAAGCCCCATTAAAGAAATCCCTGCTCCGTATGGTAAGATTTTGAATAGCAGCTCCTCCACCATAGTCTCAGTCAGTCCTTGCAGCTGCTCAGCCTGGGAGTCAGTCTCTCTTAATGATAGCAGCAGCAATCAAAGCTCACCCACAATAGCAGTGCACACAGCCCACAAAGGGGCACACCTGGAACATCCAGTTCAGGTAACTGGGGAGACTGTGTCATGGGTCCCTATAAGACATCTACTACAAAAGACCACTCTACCAAGTCCAGAAGACATAATGGCTCAGCCTAATACATAGAAACAAACAAAACAGGAAGGTGGCCAAAATGCACAGAAAAAAAAAAAAAGTCCCAAATAAAAGAGCAGGAGAAATCTCCAGAAAAAGGACCAAATGAAATGAGAGTGAGAAAATTACCAGTGATAGCCCTGGCTGGTGTGGCTTAGTGCATTGAGTGCCAGCCTGTGAACCAAAGGATTTCTGGTTTGATTCCCAGTCAGGGTGCGTGCCTGGGTTGTGGGCCAGGTCCCCGGTGGGGGGAATGAGAGGCAACCACACATTGATGTTTCACTCCCTCTCTTTCTCCCTCTCTTCCCCTGTGTCTAAAAATAAATTAATTAATTAAAAAAGAAAATTACTAGAGATAGAATTTAAAAACAATGGTTATAAAGATGCTCAAGGAACTTAGTACAGCATGAAAAATGACAAGAAACCATAAAAAGAACCAGTCAGAATGATAGAGCAGTAACTGAAATGAAGACTAATTTACAGGATCAACAGTAGAGTAGATGGAGCTGAGAATCAAAACAGCCATTTGGAATATAAGAAAACAAAAAACATCCCATCAGAACAGCTAGAGAAAAAGATTCCAAAAAAGACGAAGATCGTGTAAGAAACCTCTGGGACAACTTCAAGTGTACCAATATTCTCACATCATGGGGGTACTGGAAGGAGAAAGGAGAGAGCAAGAAATTTGGAAACTATTTGAAAAAATAGTGACAGAAAACCTTTCTAGCTGGTGAAGGAAGTAGACATATCAGCCCAGAAAGTGCAGAGAGTTCCAAACAAAATGAACCCAAGGAGGGCCACATCAAAACACATACAATTAAAATGTTAAAGGTTAAAAGCAAAGTGGGAATCTTAAAAGCAGTAAGAGAAAACAGTTACCTACAAGGGAACTCCTATAAGACTGTCAGCTGATTTCTCAAAAGAAGCTTTGGAGGCAAAAAGTATTCAAAGTGATGAAAAGCAAGGACCTACAACCAAGATTACTCTGCCCAGCAAAGCTATGATTTAAAATGGAAGGAAATATAAAGAGCTTCACAGACAAGAAAAATTTAAAATTCATTACTATTAAACCAGTACTACACAAAACGCTGTAGGGTCTTCTTTAAGAAGAAGAAGAAGAAAACAAGATTAAAATATGAACAATAAGAGGGAGGAAGAAGATGGCGGCGGAGTAGAACACAGGATTTCACTTCCCTTCATGCGCTGGAGAAAAACCGGGCTGCTCTGCAGAGGAGCGCAGTGAACACCCAACAGGGACCCAGCATATAGGAAGGCAGGACCCCAGAAAGTATAGCGGACACTGAATGACCAGAGGTTAAGGAGAGGAGAAGACTGCAGATCAACAAGGTACGAGGGAACAGCGCAGAGGCTGCAGGCCCTCCGCCAGGCTGCGCCAGGGCCCTGGCTGGGCCGCCTTGATCTCTGAGAGCCAAGGGCGGGCAACAACGACCCTGGGAGAGAACTAGTCACCGGCACCCTCTCTAACCAGCAGGGTGCAGATTGGAAAACACCAGGAGAGATCGGTTTGCCTGTAGTGGCAGAGAGAGGAGTGGGCATTGGGAAGCAAACCAGAGAGCTCTGATAACCCGTGGAGTCAGGCTGTGGTTGCCAGTTTGGGGAACTGAGTGGCCCCGGCATTCCCAGTAGCCTGAACCGGCACTCCCACAGTCTCGGGGAGTTTCGGGATACTGGCAGTGCCCTGGAAGAGCACCAGTCACCAGCTCCCTCCCTACGCAACTGGCCTCAGACTGAGAAGCACCGGGAGTCAGGGTGTTATTGCCGGCTGGGAGAACTGAGAGCGTGGGACTTGAGCCTACGCTCCCACAGTCTCGGGGAGCTGCGGGCTACTGGCAGGGCCCCTGAAAGAGCGCCATGGGGGAACTGAGAGCTCGGGACTTGAGCCCGCACTCCCACAGTCTCAGGAAGCTGTGCGCTACTGGCAGGGCCCTTAAAAGAGCACCAATCGTCACCTCCATCCCTACCCAGCTGGGCTCAGACAGAGAAGCACCGGGAATCAGGCTGTGGCTGCCGGCTTGGAAGAATTGTGAGTCGCCCTGTGTGTTCAGCCACAGCACAGGGAAAGGTCCGCACCCAAGCCTGCAAGACCAGGAAAGCCTGGCTGGGAGTGCTTGCCCTCATGCAAGGCCAGAGTTGGGAAGCCTGGGGAAAAACCTGCTCTCAGTGGGGCACGGGAGAGCGGCGCCATTCTGGATCTTGGGAGGGCACTGGCGAGACCAGCTAAGTTCAACGAGATGAGAGAAAGGTCACACTAATAGCCCTTCAGGCTGCTGCAGCTAGAGAGACCAGAAGAAAAGGTTTGACCAGCTGGAAACCAAGAAGAGGAGTAGGTGGAAGTGGAGAACACAAAGATACCTGCAGGAGACTGCACCACTGAATCTCACAGGCATCCTACCACAGAAGTTCACACCATAAACCCAGGGAACCAGAACAGATCACTTTAAGAAGCTGAAGCCAACAAGAAGAGCAACAAAAACAATGGGAAGACAAAGAAACAATCCCCAAATGGAGGAAAAGGAGGAAGTCTCAGAGAGAATGTTAGATGAAATAGAGGCAAGCTAACTATCAGATATTGAATTCAAAGCACTGGTTATCAGGAAATTCAAAGAGCTTACAACGAGCTACCAGAAACTACAGGGGAGCTACAGTGAACTGTCTGCAAACTACACCAACATGGAAAAGGAAATAGAAACCATCAGGAAAGGCCAAGAGGAAATGAAGAATACAATTTCTGAACTGAAGAACACAGTAGAAGGTATGAAGAATAGAATCGATATGGCGGAAGATCGCATAAGTGAGATAGAAGACAGGATAGAAAGAATCTCCCAGACAGACCAATAATGGAAAAGAGAATCAGAAAAAATGAGGAGACTTTAAGAGAAATGCAAGACAACATGAAACGTAATAATATCCGAATAATAGGAATACTAGAAGGAAAGGAAGAAGAACAAGGGATAGAAAACCTACTTGAAAGAGTAATAACGGAAAATTTTCCTAAGTTGAGGGGAGAGAAAGTCACATGGATTCAGGAATCGCAGAGAGTACCAATCAGGTGGAACCCAAAGAGGCCCACTGCAAGACACATCATCATTAAAATGGCAAAATTCCAAGACAAAGAGAAAATCCTAAAGGCAGCAAGGGAGAAAAAGGAAGTAACATACAAGGGGGTCCCAGTAAGGTTGGCTACTGACTTCTCAATGGAATCATTCCAAGCAAGAAGAGAATGGCAAGAAATATTCCAAGTAATAAGAAACAGAGGCCTACAACCAAGGCTACTGTACCCAGCAAGGCTCTCAGGCAAGATAGAAGGCCAAATAAAGAGCTTCCAAGACAAAAGAAGTCTAAAAGAATATGCCTCCACCAAACCAGCTCTACAAGAATTACTAAAAGGGCTGCTTTAGGAAAGGAAGGAAAAGAGACAGATAGAGAGGAACACAGGTACACAAATGGCAATGAATAAGTACCTTTCAATAATAACCTTAAATGTAAATGGATTAAATGCACCAATTAAAAGACATAGAATAGCTGAATGGATAAGAAAGCCTGACCCACACATATGCTGCCTACAAGAGACTCACCTCAGGTCAAAAGACCATCACAGACTAAAAGTAAAAGGCTGGAAACAAATTTTCCAAGCAAATGAACAAGAAACAAAAGCCGGGGTAGCAATTCTAATATCAGGCAAAATAGACTTCAAAAAAAGGGCCATAACGATAAACCTAGAAGGTCACTTCATAATACTCATGGGGAGAATCCACCAAGAAGACATTAACATCGTAAATATATATGCACCCAACATAGGAACACCCAAATATATAAAGAAAAATCTGGAGGACCTCAAGAAAGATATTGAGAGCAACACAATTATAGTAGGGGATATTTAACACCCCACTGTCTAAAATGGGCAAATCTTCCAAACAAAATATCAACAAAGATATTGCAGCATTAAGTGACACCCTAGATGAAATGGACTTGACTGATATATAGAGAGCGCTTCATCCCAAAGAAGCTAAATACACATTCTTTTAAAATGCACATGGAACATTTTCAAAGATACATCACATGATAGGACACAAAATGAATCTCAATAAATTCAGAAAAATAGAAATCATACCAAGCATTTTCTCTGATCACAAGGGACTGAAATTGGAAACCAACCCCAAAGGAAAAAACCCAAAACACCCAAAAGCATGGAGACTGAATGGTATCCTATTAAGTAATGGGTCAAGATTGAAATTAGGGAAGAAATCAGAAAGCTTCTGGAAACAAATGAAAATGAACTCACAACAACCCAAAACTTATGGGACATGGCCAAAGCAGTCCTGAGAGGGAAGTTCATAGCAATACAGGCTTACCTAAAGAAAATAGAAACATTTCAAACAAACAACCTAACCCGACGCCTGCAAGAACTTGAGGAACAACAACAAAGACAGCCCAGAGCAAGTAGAAGGAAGGAAATAAGCAAGATCAGAGCAGAATTAAATGACATAGAGACTAAAAGCACAATTGTAAGGATCAATGAATCCAGGAGTTGGTTTTTTGAAAAGATAAACAAAATAGACAAAACTTTAAGTAGGCTCATCAAGAAAAGAAGAGAGAGGACACAAATAAACACAATCAGAAATGAAAGAGGAGACATTACAACTGATACCACAGAAATAGAAGGGATTGTAAGGAATTACTATGAAGAATTATATGCCAAGAAATTTGAAAACCTAGGTGAAATGGACAAATTTCTAGAAAAATATAATCTTCCAAAAATCAATGAAAAAGAAGCAGAAAGCCTGAACAGGCCAATAACAGCAAATGAAATTGAAGCAGTAATCAAAAAACTCCCATCACACAAAAGCCCTGGACCAGATGGTTTCACAGGAGAATTCTACAAAGCTTTTAAGGAAGAGCTAACCCCTATTCTTCACAGACTGTTCCAAAAAATTCAAAAAGAGGGAAAACTCCCCAACTCTTTTTATGAAGCCAGCATCACCCTAATTCCAAAGCCAGATAGAGACACAACAAAGAAAGAAAATTACAGGCCAATATCGCTGATGAACATAGACGCTAAAATTCTCAATAAAATATTGGTAAATTGCATCCAACAATACATCCAGAAGATCATGCACCACGACCAAGTGGTTTTCATCCCAGGGATGCAAGGATGGTTCAATATACGCAAATCAATGAATGTAATACACCACATACACAAAAGCAAAGACAAAAACCACATGATCATATTAATAGATGGGGAAAAAGCTTTTGATAAGGTTCAACACCCATTTATGATAAAGGTACTCAGCAAAGTGGGAATAGAGGGAGCATTCCTCAATATAATAAAGGCCATATATGAGAGACCTACAGCCAACATCATACTCAATGGGCAAAAACTAAAAGCTTTTCCACTAAGATCAGGAACAAGACAAGGTTGCCCACTTTCACCACTTCTATTCAATATAGTATTGGAAGTTCTAGTCACAGCGATCAGACAAGAAAAGGAAATAAATTGCATCCAGATCAGAAAGGAGGAAACAAAACTGCCATTGTTTTCAGATGACATGATAGTGTACATGGAAAATCCTATAGCCTCTACCAAAAAACTGCTGGAACTAATAAATGAATTTGGCAAAACAGCGGGATACAAAGTCAATATCCAGAAATCAATGGCATTTTTGTATACCTACAATGAAGCAGCAGAAGCAGAAATTAAGAAAAAAATCCTATTCGATATAGCAAAAAGAAAAATAAAATATCTGGGAATAAATCTAACCAAGGAGGTTAAAGACCTGTATGCACAAAACTACACAACACTGAAGAAAGAAATCAAGGAAGACACAAATAAATGGAAACATATACCGTGTTCATGGATTGGAAGAATTAACATCATCAAAATGTCCATACTACCCGAAGCAATTTACAGATTCAATGCCATACCTATTAAAGTATCAATGGCATATTTCACAGACATAGAACAAACACTTCAAAAATTTATATGGAACCATAAAAGACCCAGAGTAGCAGCTGCAATTTTGAGGAAGAAGAACAAAGTAGGAGGGATCACAATATCTGATATCAAACTGTATTACAAGGCCACTGTAATCAAAACAGCCTGGTACTGGCACAAAAACAGGCACATAGACCAATGGAATAGAACAGAGAGCCCAGAAATAAAGCCAAATCTCTACAGTCAATTAATATTCGACAAGGGGGGCAATAACATAAAACGGAGTAAGACAGCCTTTTCAACAAATGGTGTTGGGAGAACCGGACAGCTACATGCAAAAAAATGAAACTTGAGCACCAACTTTCAACACACACCAAAATAAATTCAAGGTGGATAAAAGACTTAAATATAAGCCGTGAAACCATTAAAGCCCTAGAGGAGAGCATTGGCAAGAAAATCTCAGATATTCCACGCAGCAATATTTTTACTGATACATTCCCTAGAGCAAGGGATATAAAGGAAAGAATAAACAAATGGGATCTCCTCAAACTTAAAAGCTTCTGCATGGCTAAGGAAAACAGTATCAAGGTAAAAAGAGAATCAACAGCTTGGGAAAACATATTTGCCAATGATACCTCAGACAAAGCTTTAATCTCCAAAATATACAAAGAACTCACTCGACTCCACTCAAGACAAGCAACCCAATTAAAAAATGGGCAAAGGACTTGAACAGACATTTCTCCAAGGAGGACATACAGAGGATCCAGAGACACATGAAAAGATGCTCGATATCACTAGCTATCAGAGAGATGCAAATTAAAACCACAATGAGATACCACTTAATACCAGTCAGAATGGCTATCATAAACAAAGAAACAAACAAGTGCTGGAGAGGTTGTGGGGAAAAGGGGACCCTAGTTCACTGTTGGTGGGATTGCAGACTGGTACTACCGCTATGGAAAATAGTATGGTATTTTCTAAGAAAACTAAAAATGAACGTGCCTTTTGACCCAGCAATTCCACTCTTCGGAGTATATCCTAAGAACCCTGAAACACCAATCCAAAAGAACCTATGCACCCTGATGTTCATAGCAGCACAATTCACGATAGCCAAGATTTGGAAGCAACCTAGATGCCCATCGGTCAATGACTGGATCAAAAAAGTATGGTACTTTTACACAATGGAATTCTATGCTGCAGAAAGGAAGAAGGAACTACTACCCTTTGCAACATCATGAATGGAACTGGAAAGCATTATGCTGAGCGAAATAAGCCATGTGGTGAAAGACAAATACCATATGATCTCACCATTAACAGGAATCTAAACAAAACAAATAAGCAAGCAAAATATGACCAATGACACTCAAATACGGAACAGGCTGACAGGGTCCAGAGGGGAGAGGGGAGAGAATCATAGGGGAAAAGGGGATGGACTTCCATGAATAAGTATAAAGGACACATGGACAATAACTGAGGGTGGGGGTCGGAAAAGGGAGGGAGGCGGGGAGCATGGGGCAGGGGGTGGGCAGGCTTGGGAATATAAGACAGAAACCTGTACTTGAACAAGAATTAAATAAAAAAAATATTAAAAAGTAAATAAAATATGAACAATAAAATGGCAATAAATATATATTTATCAGTAATTAAATCTAAAAACAAAATAAACAAGCAAAACAAAAAGAGACTCATAGATACAGACAACATTTTGACAGTTGCAGGATGGGAGGGAGGATGTGGGTGGATGGAAAAGTGAAGGAATTAAGAACTACAAGTTGGTTGTTACAGAATACTCATGGGGATGTAAAGAACAGCATAGGGAATATAGTCAATAGTATTGTCGTAAGTATGTATGGTGTCAGGTGGGTACAAGATTTATTGGGATGATCACTTAGTAAGTTATATGTCTAATTACTGGGTTTTACACCTGAGACTAATGTAATATTGTATGTCAACTGTAATTGAAAATAAAAAATGATTAAAAAATAAATATATACTGATTAGTCTAAATCAATCATGTTACACTGATTCTAACCACCAGAAATTGGTTGATGTGATACTATATTAATCAGTTCCAGACAAATTAACCAGAGGGGAAATCTGGTGTAGGGTTTTTGGGAAAGGTTGCTTTACTCTTAAAAATTCAGGAGAAAAAGAGTCTACATCATTTGGCTAGAATTATGATTACCATCTTGTGATTATGAGTTGGGCTAAGATAACACACTATTTACACTACTGAGGACAGAGTGAAAAAGTGAAAAGCCTGATGGTACCATTGAGTAGCTGCATTAACCAACCCTGCAAGATAAGCCCTTTAGTTATTTTTGTTTAAGTGTATATTTCAGTTTTATTAATCACAATTATTCTATTTTAAATTGTATTTTATTTTAATTGTTGTTCAAGTACAGTTTCCTGTCTCTTACACCCATCCCAGCCCACCCCTGCAGCCCTCCCCACCTCCTTCCCATTTCCACACCCGCCTAGTTTTTTTCCATGTATCCTTTATATGTGTTCCTGTAAACCCTTCCCCTTTTCCCCTGAAATTCCCTCCCTTCTCCCCTCTGGTCACTGTCAGCCTGTTCTCTATTATTCTTAAGGAGAGTATCTGTGAATCTTGGCAATCTTTTTATAATTATTTCTGTGTCTCTAGTGGTTAGCAAAAGCTCTATTTCATGAGCCAACAACTTGGTGTGTGTCCTTCTATTAATTTCCAGTGACTGCCAAGGCAACTTACCACAACCTTGGTAGCCTGAGACAACAATAATTTATTCTCTTGTGGTTCTCGAGACAAGAAGTCCAAATAAACAGAAGTGTTGTTGTGCTCACTCTGTGACTGTAATGAAGAATTCATTCCTTGCCTCTCTCCAAGGCTGTGGTGCCTGTCAACAATGTTTGGTGTTTCTTGGCTTGAAGCTGTATCACTCCATTTTCTGCCTCTGTGCTCACATCACATCTTCTCTGTGAATTTGTGCCCTCTCCTCTGTATGTCTCTCATAAAGACTCACATCATTGACTATAATGGTTATCAGGACAATCCAGGATGACCTCCTTATCTCACGATCTTTGCTTTAATCTGAAAAGAAGTTTTTTCCAGGCATGGTAACATTTACAGATTATAGGAATTATGATGTGAACACATGTTGGGAGAGGAGGCTGCCTGTTAGGCCACTAGAGCCCCGATGATAACATTTGGTGTCTGAAGATATGGATTCCTATTCTATTTTTACCCCTATTTAGTTATGTGACCTTTGGTGATTTACTACTGCTTTCCAAATTTGGTCCTGAGTTTATCCATCTGTTCAACTGAAATAAATTTATTTGACTGTTTTCCAAAGTGTTCATCCTCTAAGTTCTTCTAACCTGATATTTTTATGGTACTTTATGCCATAAGAAGTTTACATAGAGAAATTCCCCATAGAACCTTGTAATATTTTATGAAATTCTAAAGTAAGTGTTTAGGGGGAAATGGGACAACTGTAATGGCATAATCAATAAAATATATTTAAAAATAAAATACAGTGGGTTTTTTTCATTTTTTCATTTTTATTTTTCAAGTACAGTTTTCTGTCTTCTATAAATAAAGTAAGTGTTTAGGTACAAAATGCACATGGGGTCTATGAAAGGATTGAATAAAACAGAGCAATGGACAAAATATTTTACAAGGGTTTGTACCTAGTAGCCAAGCAAGAAAGGAGTCCCATTTTTTCTATTGTTAAAATATATAACTTAAAATTTACCATGATAACAATTTATAAGTGTACAATTTAGTTGTATAAAGTATATTCATATTGTAGTGAAACACATTCCAAATCTTTTTCATCTTGCAAATAGGAAACTGCATACTCATTTTATAACTCCTCGTTTTCCTCACAACGTAGCTTCTGATAAGCATGACTCAACTTTCTTTTTCTATTAATGCAACTACTTCAGATATTTCATATAAGTAGATTCATACAGTATTTGATTTTTTATGACCAACCTATTTCCCTTTGCATCATGTCCTGATTGTTCATCCATGTCATATGACAGGTATGTAGATATCACTTTTTATTTATTCATTCATTTATCAGTGGTCATTTGGTGTTTTTCCAAATATTTACAGTTACAAAAATGGATGTATAAACCTCTCTCCAATATTTGGCTTTCAATTCTTTAGGATATATACCCAGAAGTGAGATTGCTGGAGCATATGGTATTTCTTCTTTTAGTTTATTTATAAAACTTTCATACTGCTTTCCATAGTGGTTTAACCATTTTAAAATCCCATTCATGTTTATAAGAAGTATAACAATATGGTTTTGATGTGCATTTCTCTAATAATTAGTGATGTTGAACAATTTTTATATGTATGTTAACCATTTCAAACTAATCTTTGGAAATGTTCAAATAATTTGCTCATTTTTAATCATTTTTGTGGTTGATATATTTGGAATATGAACTCCTAATGATATATATGATTTGGAAATATTGTTTTATTCCATAGTTTACTTTATTACCCTGTTTATTGTGTTCTTTAATACACATTTTTAAATTTTATGGAGTCCCATGTGTTTATTTTTGCTTATTTTGATGTTTTTGATGTCATACCCAATAAATCATTGCCAGATCCAATGGATTAAAGCTTTCCCCTTATGTTCAATTCTAAAAGTTTTATATTTTTATGGGTAACATTTAAGTCTTTAATCTATTTTGAGTTACTGTTTGCTTAAAATATGAGTTATACTTCCCTTTTTTGCATGAGGATATTCAGTTTTTATGAATATGCAGAAGACTTTGTACTTTGCCCACATGGTGGTATTGGCATCCTTGTCAAAGACCATTTGACTATAAATGCAAGGCCTTATTTCTTTTCTCTATTCTATGCCTCTGGTCTATTTGAGTATCTTTATGCCAATAACTATCAGACTTGCTCATACTGAGCCTCTAGTAATTTGTCAATTGGAGTTTAGGTTTTCCTATCTTGTTACTGGTTCCTGTGGATATTTCTGCTCATGGAATTTGCAATTCTCAGTATTGACCTGTATGACTCTTCAATTTTGCAATCAGTGGTTGGCCCTGTCACCTGTCTTCTCAGATAGACCTAAGAAGAGTTGGTGTTTCAATTTATTTAGCTTTTTCATTGATGTTAGGAAAGTATGTCAATTTCTAAGCTCCTACATGCTGGCCTGGAAAAAAAAGTCTTTTTGGTAAATTTCAAGTATTAAAATAGGTTTTTTAACTTAAGACTGATTCTATGCCTTTTATTAATTTTTTCAAATCTAAATAATATATTAAGTTATATTTCTATGCAAGAATTAAACATAATTTGTTTTATATTTTAGTAATTTATAAATTTTGCAGCCTATTTGAGGTAAATTTAATACATTGAATAAATAATACTGTGACTAGTTTCCCTCTTATTTTAGATAATGCAAGAAAACAAGTGTGATATTTAGCTTTCTATAACTGTACTATTTAAAACATAAAAACTCATATACGTTTTCAATTTTTTATTAAAATTTTGTGGTGATGTTGGTTAATAAAATTATATAGGGTTCAAGTGTACAATTCTGTAATAAATCACCCTCTAATATTGTATCTTACCCTTCTTATACATTTTTGAATTTGTTATTCTCTTATTTTTGAGATTTTGGACCTGCATTTGTAGGGTTTTTTTTCTTTTTTAAACTGTCTTTGTTTTTGGTACCAGGAAAATATTTCCTTCATAAATAAGGTTCCAAGAATTTTCTACATGTTTGTTTTACACAAGAAACTGTGTAGAAATTGTGATATTTTTTTCTTTAATTGTTTGGTGGAAAGAGACATTAAAGCCATATGGGACTGAAAAAAAAGGTTGGAAATTTTAAACTATATATTCAATTTTTGAAGTATTTTTATTGATTATGCTATTACAGTTTCCCAATTTTTCTCTCTTTATCCCCTCTCCACCCTGTCTCCCAACCCTCCAGCATCCTCCACCTTAGTTCATGTCCATGGGTTGTACATATAAGTTCTTTGAGTCCTCTGTTTCCTATACCATTTTTTATCTCTCCCCATCTATTTTCTGCCTACTAATTATGCTTCCTCTTCCCTGTACCTTTTTTCCCACTATTCCTCCCTTCCCCTTTCCCACTGAAATCCCTTCATGTGATATCCATTTCTCTGAATCTGTTCCTGTTCCTGGCTGTTTGCTTAGTTTTTGTTTTTGTTGTTTTCTTTTCTTTTAGATTCATTTGTTGATAGTTGTGAGTTTGTTGTCATTTTACTGTTCATATTTTTATCTTCTTCTTCTTAGATAAGTCCTGTTAACATTTCATATAATAAGGGCTTGGTGATGATGAACTCCTTTAACTTGACCTTCTCCGGGAAGCACTTGATCTCTCCTTTCATTCTAAATGATAGTTTTGCTGGATAGAGTCATCTTGGATGTAGGTCCTTGCCTTTCATGACTTAAAATACTTCTTTCCAGCCCCTTCTTGCCTGCAAGGTTTCTTTTGAGAAATCAGCTGATGGTCTTATTGGAACTCCTTTGTAGGTAACTCTCTCCTTTCCTCTTACTGCTTTTAAGATTCTCTCTTTATCTTTAATCTTGGGTAACTTAATGATGATGTGCCTTGGTGTGTTCCTCCTTGGGTCCAACTTCTTTGGGACTTTCTGGGTTTCCTGGACTTTCTTGAAGTCTATTTCCTTCACCAGATTGGGAAAGATTTCCTTCAATTTCTTAAAAAAATAAGTTTTCAATGTCTTTCTATTGTTCTTCTCCTTCTAGCACCCTTATAATTTGGATATTGGAACATTTCAGGTTGTCCCAGAGGTTTGTAAGCCTCTCTTCACTTTTTTGAATTCTTGTTTCTTCATTTTGTTCTGGTTGGATGTTTATTTCTTCCTTTTGTTCTAAATCGTTGATTTGAGTCTTGGATTCCTTCCTGCCAGTGATGGGTCCCTGAATATTTTGCTTTATTTCATTTTGGGTATTTTTCATTTGTTGTTTCATTTTTTGACCATTTTCAATCAGATCTGTGAGCATTTTGATTACCAGAGCTCTAAATTCTCCATCAGATAGGTTGTCTATGTCCTCATCATTTAGTTCTCTTTCTGAGGTTTTGCTCTGCTCTCTCATGTGGGAAATATTTCGTTGACTCAGGGCACCTAATAAGTTGTAAGGGGGTGGGGCCTTAGGTATGCACCAGGGCAGGGCAACCCTCTTTTTTGTGCTGTGGGAAGTGCCTGTGGGGGAGGGGCCAGAGAGGGAACAATGTGGCTCGCTTGCTCAGCTATAGCCCACTTTCCAATGAACCCTCATTGTGAGACTTGGAGTTTCTTCCACCATGGCAACCCCCTGCTGTATTCCGCAGTCAGCTCTAAGGCTTAGTTTCCTCTTCAGCCAGTCCCTGCCACCTGGTCTGCTGCCTTACTGGTCTAGTTGTTCTGGTTCATTTTTCCTTTAATTCCTTGGTTGTCAGAGTTCCATGCTATTTGACTTTTTGGTGCTTCTGGTTTTTTATTAATTTTAGATTGGTTGTTATCCTCCTTTTGGTCGTACTAGGAAGTGAAGGGTTTCTACCTATGACTTCATCTTGGCCAGAACTCCCTATATATTCAATATTTAATAAATATGACAGTTAAAATGATCTATTTGGGGGTAGTTTATATATTTCAAAGAATTGTTCTATTTCACCCAAGTGTATAATTTATGTAGGTAATGGTTTTCATTATGTATTTTGTAATGCCTGCATCGTCTGAAATGAGACCCAATCTTGTGTTTCCAATATTGCAATTTCTCTCTTATTTTTACTTCTACAGTATTTCAAGAGACCTATTGATTGTATTAATATTTACAAAGAACAGGCTTCTTTTTTTCAGAATGATCTATTTTATTTTTATTATTATTTTTATTTAATTATTGTTCAAGTACAGTTTTCTGTCTTATATTCCCAGCCCTGCCCATGCACCCCCAGTGCTCCCCACCCCCTCCCATTTCCACCCCCCCACCTTAGTTATTGTCCATGTGTCCTTTATACTTGTTCCTGTGAATCCTTTTCCTTTTCCCCTGTGATTCTCTCCACTCTCCCCTCTGGTCCCTCTCAGCCAAGAACAAGCTTCTTAAGATATATGCATGGTGACATCAAACATGTGAAAGGGGGAGAAATGAAAGAATATATTTTTTGTATGCCATCAAAGTTAAATTGCTATTAGTGTTGAAACAGACTTTGCATTTGTAAGTTGTTTTTTGTAAACATAATGGAAACAATGAAAAAAATAAGTAAAAAATAAAAAGAAGAGAGTCCAGGCATGTCATTAAGAAAAGTTAACAATTTATAAGAAATAAAATAAGCAAGAAATAACATATAAATGAAATCACAAAATAATCAGATCATAATAATTCATTACCTATAAATAATTACTACATGTTAATAGACTGAATTCTTCAATCAAAATATACTTAAAGGCTGTAAAGAAAACAAAACAAAAAACACAAGGCTGAACTATATACTACTTACAAGAGATTCACTTCAGATTTAAGAACACATATAGGCTCAAAGTAAAAGGATGTCAAAATGTGATTCATGCAAGTGGAAACCAAAATAGAGCAGCAGTAACAGTACTTATATCAGACAAATGTATTTAAGTAAAAAAATGTTAACAAGAGACACAGATGGCTATTTTATAATCATAAGCATGTCAATTAATTAGTAAAATTTAACAATTGTAAATATTTACCCTGCATTGTAGCACCTAAATGTTTTAAGCAAACACTAACATATATGAAGGGAGAAAAATATAATATTAATAAGGGACTTCAATACCCAATTTTCAAAAAGGATAGATCATCTAGACCAAAAAAAAATTAAGAAGGACACACTGGACTTAAAACATTTCATATTAAACAAACATAAAAATATATAGAGAACATCCTATCCCATAGCAGCAAAATGTACATTCTTTTTCAAGGACACATGGAACAATCTCCAGGATAAATTAAATAACAGGTAACAAATAAGTTTTAGAAAATTGGAGAAGAGGAAAATCATACCAAGTACCTTTCCTGACTCCTGTGGTGCAAAGCTGGAAATCAATACCAAGAGGAAAGCTAGAAATTTTTAAGAAGTGGAGATTAATAGGAAAGTTCCTGAAAAACCAAGGGGTCAAAAAATCAAGAGATATCAAGATATATTATGAAACAAATAAAGCTAGAAGCACAACATATCAAAAGTAATTGGATGCTACAAAAGCAGTTCTAAGTTTATAGGGATAAATGACTACATTAAGAAACAAGACAAATTTCATATAAACAATACTAGTATGTACTACAACAAATGAGAAGAGCAACAAAACTATGGCCCAAGTTAGCAGAAGGGAGAAAATAACAAATATCGGGACAGAAGTAAATAAAATACACAATGGAAAAGATAAAATAAGCTGAAGGTTGTTTTATAAATGTAAACAAAATAGGCAAAACTTTCTATACAAACTCAGAAAAACTCAGAGGACTCAAATAAATATAATCAGAAATGAAAGAGAAAACATTACAACTGATACCACCAAAATACAAAAGAACATAAGAAATTACTATGAACAATAATTAGCCAACAAATTAGAAAGCGAAGAAAAAATGGGTAAATTTCTATAAATATGTAGATTGGTGTCAATGAATTATGAAGAAATAAAAAGACCCAAACAACCACTAATATTGAGGAAGGAGATTGATTCAATAACCACAAAAGAATAGCCTAGTTCTGATGGTTTCAGTGCTAAATTCTACCAAATATTTAACCCTACGGAGGTCATGACTGATCTGAGAGATACAAACTCTTTTCTTAAATATTTTTACATATATCAGGTGCATAGATTCAAGGTCATGACTAGCTTAGATGTTATGGCACACACCTGATATATGTAACAATATTTTTTAAAATATTTATTTATTTATTTATTTTTACAGATAGGGGAAGGGAAGGAGAAAGAGTGGGAGAGAAACATCAATGTGTGGTTGCCTCTCATGTGTCCCCTACTCGGGACCTGGCCTGCAACCCAGGCACGTGCCCTGACTGGGAATTGAACCAGTGACCCTCTGATTCACAGGCCCACACTCAATCCACTGAGCTACACCAGCCAGTGCTGTAACAATATTTTTAATAAGAGTTTGTATTCCTCAGATCATCTGTGACCTCCACTGGGTCAGCCAAAACTTCTCAAAATCTTAACACTCCCACACTAATTTTATAAGACCAGCGTAATCTTGATACCAAAGCCAGATAAGGATACTATAATAAAATGAAATTACAGATCACTATTCTTCTTTTGTTAATTTTATTTTAATTAAATTTATTGAGGTGACATTGATTAATAAGATCACATAGTTTAAAGTGTACATATCTACGATACATGATCTGTGTATTGAATTGTGTGCCCACCACCCAAAGTCAAATCATTCCCCCATACCATATATTTGGTTCTTATTACCCTTTACTATAACTCATATCCTTTCTGTCTAGTAACCACCATACTGTTGTGTCTAAGTGTTTCAGTTTTATATCCTACATATGAGTGAAATAGGGTTCTTGGCTTTTCTGACTGACTTAGTTTGCCTAGCACGATATTCTCAACAACCATCCACATTATTGCAAATGGCAGTATTTCACCTTGTCTTATGGCTGGGTAGTGTTCCATTGTATATACTTATAGGGGAGTAATCATTATGTGTTCCTTGGGCATAATTCTCACCAGGAGTACTATTCATGTT
The DNA here is from genome assembly GCF_014824575.4 of Sturnira hondurensis. NCBI lineage: Eukaryota > Metazoa > Chordata > Mammalia > Chiroptera > Phyllostomidae > Sturnira > Sturnira hondurensis. Next base: position 938,439 of record NW_028078932.1, read on the forward strand.
TCATAATATTTTAATTAAAATGTATTTTAAATGCCTATTATGTAGCTATTACTGTGACATATGTTTAATAGTAAGAGAAAGGAACTGATATTTATGATAGTAATAACAAGCATTTTCCAGCATCTATGGTATGTCAGGCAATATATTACATATTTTCAAAAAATGTTTTCAGATGGTAATCATCCTTATTTTACTGATGTAGACATATTATATATCTATTTGCTCAAAATCACAAAGGTAGGAAATGCATACACATATCAAACTTGGATCTGTTAAACTACAGAGTAACACTGTCCACCTATGATGATGAAAATGTTATCTATCTATGTCTAACATAGTACTACTTGCCACATGTGGCAATTATATACTTAAAATGTGTTTAGTGCAACTGAAGAATAAATTTTTATTTAATATTAATTTAAATTTTAATAGTCACCTGTGGTTAATAGCTACTCATTATAGCAATATAGATCTAGAATCTATATCCTTAACCACCAAGCTATATCCTCTTTATTGATGATTTTTATGGGCAAAGTTTTGAGGTAGGTAGTCTACATTCTTTATGTCTTTTAATCCTAGTAGCAATACCATTAAGTAATTGCTATGATTATCCACTTTCTTTTTAATTTTGAGGAAATGAGTCACAAAGGTCACACAGCAAATAACTGGAGAGGTCAGAATGAAAAATTTGATCTGACTCAAAAACCATTTCATTTCTACTATACCACACTGATGTAACCATTGTCCATCTGCTCAAGGAGCTTACACAGTAATTAAGCAAATGAAAGAAAAGAACTTACGCTTGTGGAAGAATTAAAACATAATCAATTTAGTATTAAACCGAGTACTGAATTGTGCGATACAGACTAATTACTTATGTAAAATACTGAGTAAGTTGATCTGGACTAAGTAAAGATGTGTTTCTTAAAGGACATATAACTCAATATTATTTGGATACACACAGAAAGGAGGGAGTATTTCAGACTTGGTGAAAAAAAGCACAAACGAAAAACCAGAAGTAAACTTTTCCCTTCTTGGATAATTTTATCAGAGTGAAAAAAACTGACATGGCTGAAGTGAAGCTTTCATATTCAAGAAAAGAAGGTGAAGAGTTTGTACAAATTAAATGGAATGTAATTCTGGAGGGCCTTGAAACTCATACTGAGGAGGACAGGTTTTGTCCCCAAGGAATAGAGTTAAGAATCAAAAAGTTTATTGTGGAATAACAGCTGGGGATAGAAAAAGTTCGTTAGGTTCACAGAGACTCTTTCTAATCATTATGTGTATAAAGATTAGCCAAGCATAAAAATAAATCATAACAACATATCCAAAGGAATTATATTTCCAAAGTAATCAAAAGTTCTTTACCTAACAGTCTCCACAGCATTGGAGACACAAGCAATTTGATAATAAAAATTATCTGTTTGAATCATTCTCTGTCCCAAGAATACATAGTAAACAAATGTTTGTTTTTCATGAATAGAGATTGAAATTTCTCTAATAGGACGATGTATATAAAAATAACACCTGGAAGTAAAATGTAGTCTCAAATCTAGAGAAAGTATCCAGACTCAAGAAATTTAGTTTGAAGGGGAGTCCAAAGGGAAAGGTTAGAGGAGTATTGTTGCTGCTATTAGAAGACTTCAGGAAGGTGAAGAAAAAGTATCATTGTGTGCTGTTTGGGAAGTTATTTAGACACAGGTGGTCAAATGATTATAATGCATTATAAAGTCCAGAAAATTTGATAACTTTTAGCATTATCTACAAAGTGAGAAGACAAAAATATTCTGTCTAATATTTAAAAAAACGATTGAGACACTCCAGAATGGAAGTCTTTTTAAACTTCAAAATTTCTCTCAGTATAAATAAAAATAAGGTAAAGAGTAATTCTCGATTGGTTTTAGAGCAAACCATACTTATTAGACTTGCTGTGTTGGGATATGAGTAACAGTTAAACAGTTATTTCTCTTGCCTGAATTTTAATTAAGGAACAGAAAACTGAGCCGTGTGATATTCAGCAAATCCAGTCACAGACGTCTGCTGAAAGTGCATGATAAATTTGAGCAAGCTGGTGTAATGGAGGCATGGGACTGAGGGGAAATAGAAAGTGCTCAAAGGTAAATGAATGTATGCCCACGGGTTAGCACACCTTCCAGAAATAATTACAATCCAGAGTGTGGGGAGTGGTGGGTTCTAAAGGTCAGTGTAGACGAAAGGAGAAATGCAAAAAGTAATCAAGCATGTGGAAAGAGCATGCACAGGTTATAATACATCAAATTGAAAGACTAACTCCAATTATATCTTAATGAAGTTTAAGGGAGCACAAAGAGTGATTTTAAACACAAAAGCAAGAAACAACTTTCATCCCCTAGGATCTGCTTTTTAAACCTTTCATTCCTGGTGGTTATCAACTGCATGTATGGCCTCTAGAAATTAGTATGCTAAGCTGAACCAACTTTTTTTTCCTAATTTTTTAATTTATTTTTCAAGTACAGTTTTCTGTATATTACTCCCATCCCACCAACTTGATGGGAGGAACTACTCATAAGGCTTGTTTCCAAAGAAAAGTATTGTTTAGAGTAGCAAAATTATAAGCAGTTTGTAAAGCTGTTCAAAAGTAACTCAGAGCAACTTTTGTGAATGAATTGTAGTGATGAAGTTACATTCTGCTTTACAAGGTGACAAATACAGGTGAATTAAAAAGAAAAAAAGAAATGAAAAGATGTCTCACAAGAGGTTGATATTAAATAATAGAGAACTTTTTAGGGCCTGAATATCCAAATCAAGGAATATAGGAAGAAGACTGATTTAGGGGACTAGGAGAAAAAAAGGCAATCATTTCCTTTTACAATATTAAAAGAAAAAGGGAGAGGAGAGGGGATTTCAGGGGGAAAGGAGAAGGATTCACAGGAACTAGTATAAAGGACACATGGACAACAACTAAGGGGGGTGGAAATGGGAGGGAGGTGGGAAGCCCTGGGGGGTGGGCTGGGATGGGAGTAATAGACAGAAAACTGTACTTGAACAATAATGAAGTTAAAAAAAGAAAAAGGGAAAAATTTATGATCTTGCCTTATTCAAATAGACAATGTTTGGGGAAATGCTGTGCCAACAAAAGAAATGAACATAATACCAAGTATACCAAAGTTGGGGCTTCTTGGGAATTGCAGGCAACACTTTACTGTGCTCAGAGAAGAAACACACACTTCTTTCACACTCTGTGTAGTCCCTGTCAACAGGGTTTACTTTTCTATGCACAGAATAGGGGCCAAATGCTAAGCCCCCATATGTAAAGAAAAGTTTGGGCCTCAAGACTTCATAAATTTTTCATATCTACTTTAACAGAGCTTGAATATGTAGAACCATGTTTGTTTCCAGGCATCACTGTGAGCTTCTCTGATTCTGTAATTAGTTTACAGTTGTCCCAGTGGGATTCCTGTAAACTCCAGTAATTTGGAACCTGGATCTATGATATTTGAAGACTGTAGTTTCCCCAAGACACATTACGTGTTACCTGTTTGTATTCCCCCACCCTCTGCCTAGTGTGAGAACATTTACTTCATCCTTTGGAGAAGTTATTACATACATTCAAATAATACTTTTCAGGAACTAATTACCAGACTTCTTAAGACTGAGGTCAATTATACATCACAGCAAAGAGAATATTTTATTGTTGCTGTCTGCCTACATAACAGATGATGTGGAATCTTTTCTGATGCTCCCAAAACATTTTTATTTTCAGCCTAAATTAAGATCAAATTGCGTAACATTTCCTTAGACAACTCTCACTCACTTGAGTCAGGAAGAGTTGGCCGCACTGGTCTCATCCATGAGGCTGTATATTGCCCCATACTTCATTCTGTGTGTTTAATCCCCCCCACCCATTGCTGCCTCCTGCCACTGTTTCTTTTCTTTTCTTTTCTTTTCTTTTCTTTTTTCTTTTCTTTTCTTTTATTTTCTGTTTTTGCTTTTTAAATTGATGTTCAAGTACAGTTGTTTCCATTTTCCTCCCCCCACTCCCCCCCCCCACTAATCTTTTCTTAACGGCTCACATTTCCTTAGGTTTTTGACTCACTGTCAGAAAGTCCAACTCAATGCTCTCCCGGCATCACCCTCCTATGTAAATGCAGTAGAGTTTTCTGAAGCCATCCTTTTTCTTTTCCTTCCATTTGCCACCTGAATTTGGTTATATCTACTGATTCAGAAATCTACTGAATGCCTGATCTGTACTGATACCATATTAAGCACCAGGCACACAGTGATGTACATTAGGAGGATTGTATATGTTCCAATAGGGAGAGAAGAGAAATAAATAAGTAAATTAAGTTTTGGGGTGCAATATATACTATGAAGAAAATAAAGGGGATAGTATGATATTAATAGAGCCAGAAGAGTTTTCTAAAGGGGGACATTTTGGTTGTGATTTAGAAAGTTATACGAAGCCACACGAATTTCCCTTCCAAAATATACATACTTATTTGTTGCACTTTATCATTCTGAATAAATCTATATCCAAGATACTGTGATTTTGTTGTTCGATGACCTGGGTTGTAGATTATTCATGGACTATCATGCAACTGCTTGAAAGTAAAAATCTCAGCATTAAACTGTATCTAAACAATTTCATCCTGACACTGCCAACATTCTTATGTATCTTACTACTGATACACTCTAAGTTAATTGCTTCCCAGTACTGCACATAATCTTAATTGGCTCCGAGAATGTTCACAAACTCTTACTCTTCCTTCACCTTAACTTCATAATCTTTAAAATAAGATTAGATTACATGTTTGATCAGGATTCATTCAGGATGAAATTCTACCATTGAAATATTTCCTCATGAGGTAACTGTGACTACTGTGAAGTAGCACTGGGCAAGCAGGATGAAAAGAACATAATAAATGGAGAGGCAGGAACAATATAGTGCAATACACTCACACCTGCCAACTTGGGACAGTAAAGCATGTCAGCCCACATGATTTAGCTGGTTTACCAAATTTTGATATAATCTTGTCTCAGACTATTACATATCTTCTTTTTATTTCCATAAAATAACCATAGCATATTATTTATCTTTCTACTTATGGGTGTGTGCTTCAATAACATTAACTGTATTGTATAACTTTCACTACTACTATATATACACAAAACCTTGTTATCATTCCTAATAAAATATCTGTATCCACTAAACCATAACTGTTCATTTCTTTTGTCCTCATGCTTACTACCCCCTATTAAACTTTCTGTTTATGAATTTGTTTATTCTGGGACCCTCATGTAAGTGCACTCAGACAATATTTGCCCTTTTCTGTCTGGCTTATTACACTAAACATAAAGGTGTTTTTTAAAAGATTTTATTTATTTATTTATTTATTTTAGAGAGAGGGAAAGGGAAGGCGAAAGAGCTGGGGAGAAACATCAGTGTGTGGGTGCCTCTCACATGGCCCCTACTGGGGATCTGGCCTGCACCCCAGGCATGTGCCCTGACTGGGAATTGAACTGGTGATCCTTTGGTTTGTAGGCTGGTGCTCAATCCACTGAGCTACACTAGCCAGGCTGTAAACATGAAGTTTTAAAGGTACTTCTGTGTTATAGCATATATCAAAACTTCGCTCAGTTTTATGGGTGAATAATATTCGATTGTATCTATATTTACTGATGGACATTTGGGTTGTTTCTACCTTTTGGTTATTTTGAAGGCTGCTTTTATGAACACAGTGTAAAAATCTTTGTTCAAGTCTGTTTTTAATTCTTTTGGATATAAATTTAAGATTGAAATTGCTGGGTCATAGAATAGTTCTATTTTAAAATTTTTGAAAAACTGTTAAGTTTTTGAAAAACTGGCAAATTATTGACCACAGTCACTGCACCATTTTACATTCCCATTGGCCAGCTGCAAGGGTTTCAATTACTCCACACCTGAACCAACACTGTATTCCATTTTATTGATTAGATTCATCCTAGTAGGTGGAAAGTGTTATCTCATTGTGATTTTTGTGTTTTCCCCCAATTTTTTAATTTAATTATTTTTCAAGAACAGTTTTTGTCTATTACTCCCATCCCATCCCACCCCCGTGCTCCCCCCTCCCTCCCATTTCCACCCTTCTCAGTTGTCCATGTATCCTTTATATATGTTCCTCTAAATCCCTCCCCTATTTCCCCTGAAATTCCCTCCCCTCTCCCCTCTGGTCACTGTCAGCCTGTTCTCTATTTCAGTGTATTTGGTTATATTTTGCTTGCTTGTTTGTTTTGTTGTTTAGCTTCTTGTTAAAGGTAAGATCATATGGTATTTGTCCTTCAACATCTGGCTTATTTCACTCAGCATAATGCTTTCCAGTTCCATCCATGATGTTGCAAAAGGTAGGAGCTCCTTTCTTTCTGCGGCATAGAATTCCATTGTGTAATGTACCATAGTTTTTTGATCCATTCATTTACTGACAGGCACCTAGGTTGCTTCCAACTCTTGACTATTGTAAATAGTGCTGCTATGAACATTGGAATGCACAGGTTATTTTGGATTGGTGTTTTAGGGTTCTTAGGATACAATCCTAGCAGTGGAATTGCTGGGTCAAAAGGCAGGTCCAATTTTAGTTTTCTGAGAAAATTCCATACTGTTTTCCATAATGGTTGTACCAGTCTGCAATCCCACCAACAGTGGACCAGAGTCCCCTTTCCCCCACACCCTCTCCAACATTTGTTTGTGATTTTTGAATTGCACTTCCCTCATGGTTAATGATACTGAGAAATGCTGTTGGAGAAGTGCCTATTGAAGGATTTTACCCATTTTTATTGCATTTATTGGAGTGACATTGGTTAATAAAACGATACAGGCATCAAGTGTACAACTCAATAAAACATCATCACCCAAAGTAAAGTCTCTTTCTGTCCCCATTTATCCCTCCTTTACCCACTTCTACCTCCTCCCACCCCCCACTTTCCGTCTGGCTGTCACTATAGTGTTATTCGTGTCTATGTGAAACATGAGGTCTGTCCAGAAAGTATCCAGTTATGTACTATGAAAAAGACACATTTATTGAAGAAGATATAAGAAACATTGTACATAGGACAATGATACCTCAGCCCCCTTCAAAGTAGGCATTCTGGGACCTCACACAGTTCTCCCAATCACCATCAGCTGCCCCATCATATTTTCCTGAATCTTATCAATGGCCTGAAATTTCTTCTCTTTCAAAGGTGATTTTAGTTTTGGGAAAAGCCAGAAGTCTCAGGGCACAAACTCTGGGCTGTAGGGAACCTAAGTCATGTGTGTGATTTGATGTTTTGCAAAAAATTTGCATGAGACATGATGCATGAGCAGACACATTGTCATGATGAAGCTGCTGATCACCAGTTGCCCATAGCTGCAGCTTTCTGAATCATATGAATTGTTTCTGCAGAGGGATATTCAACCTTAACAAAAAATTAGATGCACATCTGTTGCTCAACTTGCTCAGTCATTTTGAATGCAGTGGACACACACACTTATTCAACAGCATGTACTACCCCCACTGACTAGTACGGTGAAGTTGTCATTGTTCAGGCATGCACATTCTCGTTCACTCTTTTTGGCTGCCAGGTTACACTGATGTTGCTCAAACCATTCTCATTATATTAACAATGGCTGGACTTTTTCCAACAGACTATATATGTATACATATATAGTTCTGGTTTTGCTGTTGAGTTGTAAGAGTTATTTATACATTCTGGATATTGACCCCTTACCAATACATAATTTGCAAGTGGTTTCTCCCAATTGGTGGGTTACCATTTCACTCTGTTGATTGTGTCCTCAGATGCACAAAAGTTTAATTTTAATAAAGTCTAATTTACTTTTGGTTTATTTCCTATACTTTTAGTGTCATATCCAGTAAATCATTTCCAAATCCAATGTTATAAAATTTCATCTATGTTTTCTTCTAAGAGTTTTACTGCTTTAGCTTTTAAGTTTAGGTCTTTGATCTATTCTGAGTTTAATTTTTATATATAGTGAAATATAAGGGCCAAACTTCATTTTTTGTGTGTGCTGAATATACAGCTTTCTCAATACTATTTGTTGCAAAGACTGTTTTTTCACCATTCAATGGTCTTGGTTCCCTTGTTAAAAATCAATTGACCCTATGTGTGTAGATTTATTTCTGGGCTTTTTAATCTATTTGTGCATATTTATGAATACAGAGCCCAGAAAAGATATATGAAAAGACATGAAGACATTTATAAGAATCCTTAGCCTCAGGGAACTTACAATTTTATTGAAGAGCATTTTAACTAAATGTTCAATTTAACATCAACAAAACGTTATAGAAAAATGGTAGTCATATTGGGCTAAAGCAGGGAGTTTGACAATGATGATAAATTGGATAAGATGGCCTGAATTAATTGGGCCTTTACAAGTACACATAATTAACCCTGGCTGAGTAGCTTAGTTGGTTAGAGCATTGTCCCGGTATGCTAAGGCTGTGAGTTCAATCCATGGCCAGAGCACATATAAGAATCAACCAATGAATGCTTAAATAAGTGGGACAACAAACTGATGTTTCTGTCTCTCTCCCTCTCTCTCTGTCTCCCTTCCTCTTTCTCTCTAAAATCAATAAATAAACACAAAACAAAATACATAAAAGTAGATAAAGGTTGAGAAGAGGAAAGGGGCTGTTCACAAAAATAAATAAAAAATCTTCTTGTTATGGGAAGTAAGTAACTTGTCTCTGTAGTCAACTAGGAGTAAATAGTATTTCATATTTCAGTCAAAGTATATAAAGGGTTAAAAAGTAGGCAATCTATATCCTTCTAATCTATAAACTGTCTCATTTTCTGATAATCTAAGTATATCTTTAAGGCCTCCATTAACAATTAATAACCTTTTACATAATAGTCTTACAAGATGCTCACTTTTAACAGTGAGATTACTAAATTTTTACAGTTTTCCCGTGTAACCACTAGAGGGAGAAAACCTTTCTTTAAATCTTGATCTTTGATTTATCTTTGGCAAAGTTGACTTATTAGAGTTGTGAGGGAGAAAATATGAACAATTTCAAGTGTTTGACATTCGAAAGTAACATGCATGGGTAATCCAAAGTTTCTTAATATCAATTTTAGAAAAATTCAGTCAAAGGACTTTTTCCCTGTTTACCTACAAATTTGAACAGAGCCGTTTAAAAAAATTTCATTGTTGGTATTAAGCCTTGCATAAAACCCTCTCATTATAATTATTCCTATAGTGTCTAATGATGGAATTTTAATAGAAAGTAAACGCAGTAGTGCTTACCAACATACAAACATTGGATGACTTCTAAAAGCTCACACATTTATTTTGGGAGAAATCAATTATGAAATATACTTAGTTAATTCTCTGATACTGTAATTTAGGTAGAGTTAGCATATAATCAATGATAGCTTAAACAGAAATGCCACAACTTACACAGCAAAATTATTTGGAAATGTTTAGAAATCTCTCCTTTTCTGGTCATTACTATTTCAAATAAGATATTTATTATCTATGCTGAATTCATGAGAAAGAAAATAGCCATGTTTTCCTTGCCTTACAAAATCCTTTAAGAGTTGATGACATGGGCTAAAATACTTTCACTCAAATAAACTGAAACATTAGACATACTTTATGAAACCGATAACAAACAAACTAGTCAAGCTTCTAGATAATTTTTTTTACCAAGTGGGAGCAGAAAACTAAAATAGCTTTCAATAGTTTATCTTTAATTTAAAAATATAATTGGATATCAGAGATGGCAGTGAATGATTTAGTTATATCAACATTCCAGATTAGCATAGATTTCTCTTTTAAGTATTATCATGAGGGTGCTATCACTTATTCACTTAAAATAAAAAACACTAATATGTGAAAACACTAGTAAGTTTCATGTTAATATATATTGAAAGTTCAGTGATATTTCTACAGTTTGTACATTTGAAGGAAATGGCCAATGTGTAATATTCTTGCTTGTCTAAAGTGGGCAATATAAAGCCACAGCTACTGGAGTGTCCAGTCTTAGCCATAAGAGTGTTTTTCTGTACTTCTTGCCCACACGTTCATTGTCTCAGTGGCAATGAACCAGAAATAGGAGTTTATCACTGTCAAAGTCAGGTGTTGTGTTCACAAACATATATGATGCAGGGGTTTCAATGTCCCCAACATAAGACTTGGTTAAAAAAAAAGAGGTTTAGAAGCCTTTATTCCCCAGAACATGGAAAAAAATAAAAGCATAGTATTGGAAGTAGGGTCTAGAATTAGAGTTGATGACAAAGAAATAATTTTTATGACTAGAGGAAGGGCATTAAACCATCATTAATGAGACAAAGAAGCACCCTTTCCCTGAAAAGCCTCAATTTTACTTGCAGGAAAAGAGCATTTAAAGCACTGTGGCCTTGCCCACCTTTCTCACATTTCAGACCCACAATAGCAGCCTCCAAGTCTTGCCTTACTGGAACCAGCAACCACATAGAGTATTGGGTGTGTTCGGATAGCCATATATAGCCTGTGTCATTTATGTATACTTTGTGTCAATTTCTTGCAAACAGAGCATGGCCAGTTGCCGTTTGCCAAAATAACTGAGCACAATGTTTTCTCTGCCTATCACATGATGGGGGTGACACAAAAACATCTTTTCTTTCCTCTATTTTGGTGTTATTTACTGCTAAGGTCAATACAGAAAAATAAAGAAATAAAGTGGACTGTGGCTGTGCCCCAGAAAGAAAGAAGTCAAATAAGATCAATCTCTGATTTTCTTCCAGATGTCACAATCACTGTTGCTACCTAAGATTGCTGCTGGCCTGTGGACAGCAGAAAGAGAACTGAGGGGTCAAGTTGGAGGCATGCATTCATACTTAGTCTTATTAGTTGATTCACCTGAGACTGATATGAAGGACTCCTACTGGGATAGAGCCAGGAAGACTACAAAAGGCCAAATGTTATGTACAGAATATTTGTGTCCCCCTAAATGTCATATATTAAAATCCTAAGTCCCCATACAGTGGTAGTATGAGGTGAGATGAATAAAGTGTGCATTCTTATGAAAGAGCCTCCAGAGAGCTCTCAACCTTCCTGCAACAGGAGGACACAGCAAGTAGAGGACTGACTGTGAGTCAGGACCACTGCACCCACCAGACACTATATCTGCTGGCATTTTGATATGGGACTTCTCAGCCTCGAGAAATGTGAGAAATGAATGCTTTTGATTAAGCCTCCCCATCTATGGTGTTTTCAGTATAGCAGCTCAAAAAGATAAGGCACAAACTAAAAGACACAAGACTTTAGCTATTGGGACAGCAACAAGGATCACAGCTCCAGTGGCAGCTTCCAGCTTTGCAGGGGTTGGCAGAAGTAGGTTTACAGTTGTATGGAAAATAACACAAGAATAAACTCAGTGTTTTGTTTACTCACCAGTGCAAACCTACTTTTGCCCCACCCTGCATGTGTTGGGGTGAGGGATAAGTAGGACAGACCTTATTGTTAAAATTCATAAGCTGGCGAAAAATAGGTGACTATTGTATTGCAGGACTAATTGTTTATTGTTCGAACTTAGTCCACTTCTCATTTTCTTTTTTTCTATTTACATTGGTTAATAAAATTTTATACGTTTCAGTGCATTGTGTCTTCACCACCCAAAGTCAAGTCTGCTCCATCACCATTTGCCCCCCTTTCACCCTTTACTACCTCCCTCACCCTCTTTCCCTCTGGCACTCACCAGACTGTTGTCTGTGTCTGAGTTTGCTTTTTTTTTGGGGGGGGCGCTTAATCCCTTCACCTTTTTCACCCAGTCCCCCAACTTCCATCTCCTATGACAGCTGTCAGTCTGTTCTCTGTATCTATGTATCAATGAGTCTTTTTTAATTTTGTTAGTTTATTTATTTTCACATAAAAGTGAAATCATATGGTATTTGTCTTTCTCTAACTGAATTATTTCACTGAGCACAATGCTCTCCAGTTCCATCCATTCTGTGTCACAGAAGGTAAGATTTCCTTTCTGCTTTTAAAGTATGGCTGAGCAGTATTCCATTGTGTAAATGTACAATAGGTTTTTTATACATTTGTCTACTGATGGACAGTTAGGCTGCTTCCAAATCTTGGATATTGTAAATAACACTGCAATGAGCATAAGGCTGCATATATTCTTTGGCATTGGTGTTTCTGATTTCTTTGGATATATTGCTAGAAGTGAAATCACTGAATCATAAGGCAGTTCTGTTTCCAAAACTTTGAGGAAACTCCATACTGTTTTACACAGTGGCTGCACCAATCTGTATTCACAACAACAGTGTACTAGGGGTCCCTTTTCTCCACATCCTCACCAGTACTTGTTGTTTGTGGATTTATCAAGGATAGCCATTCTGACAGGTGTAAGATGATACCTCACTGTGGTTTTAATTTGCATCTCTCTGATGATTAGTGACATTGAGCATCTTTTCATATGCCTATGGGCCATCTGTATGTCCTCTTTGGAGAAGTGTTTATTCAGGTCCTCTGTCCATTTTTCAAAATGGTTCATTTGTTTGTTTGGGGTTTTTTTGGTGTTGAGTTGTATAAGATTTTTATGAACTTTGGATATAACCCCTTATGAGATGTATCATTGGTCAATATGTTCTGCCATTCAATAGGTTGTGTTTTCATTTTGTTGATGTTTTCCTTTGCTGTGCAAACACATTTTAGTTTGATGTAGTCCCATTTGTTTATTTTTCTTTGTTTTCTTTGCCTGAGGAGATATATCAGAAAAAATTTGCTAAGAGTAACGTCAAAGATTACACTGCCTATTTTTTCTCCTAGGATTTTAATGGTTTTGAATCTTACATTTAACTGACTTCTCTCTTTCAATGGGTGTTCCTATTGTTGTTGTAACAAATAACCACAATTTTAGTGAATTTAAAAAGCCACAAATTGGATTTCTGGCCAAGATGGAGGCATAGGTAGACACACTGTGCCTCCTCGCACAACCAATATAAGGACAACAATTTAGAAACAAAATAACAACCAGAACTGACAGAAAATTGAACTATATGGAAGTCTGACAACCAAGGAGTTAAAATAAACACATTCATCCAGACCAGTAGGAGGAGCAGAGTCGGACATCAGGCAAGAGGAGTTGCAGCAAAAAAAGTGGTGGCACTGGGCACGCAAGATAGCAGTGGGCAGACCCTGGGTGTGGGGTACAAACAGGCAGGCTCAGCAAGGCAGCGATTGTGAAGCAGGGTACAGTGCTCAAGGTGGTGGGCTGACTGGGGGGCCCCACATTCATGCACAGATAAACCAGGTGAAACTGGGAACCGAGACAGACCACGCAACTCAGGGTGCTAGCGCGGGGAAATAAAGCCTCAAAACACCAATTAAAAACACCTGATGAGGATTGAGGTGCCAGGAGAGACTTCCAGCCTCACAAGATAGTTCATTGGAGAGACCCACAAGGTCCTAGAACGTACACAAGCCCACCCACATGGGAATCAGCACCAGAAAGGCCCAGTTTGCTTAGGGGAAGCAGCGGAAGGGACTGACATCAGAGAGAGAGCGAAGCAAGCACAGTTGTTCCCTCTTGGACCCCACCCCCACATACACCGTCACAACCCAGCAACGTGGGTTGCCCTGCCCTGGTGAACACCTAAGGCTCTGCCCCTCATATGTAACTAGCACAAAAAAAATGGCCCAAATGGAAGAACACATCAAAGCTCCAGAGCAAATACAACTAAGCAACGAAGAGATAGCCAACTTATCAGATGCATAGTTCAAAGCACTGGTGATCAGGATGCTCACAGAATTGGTTGATTTTGTCACAAAATAGGTGAAAAAATGAAGGCTATGATCAATGAAATATAGGTAAATGTATAAGGAACCAATAGCGATGGGAAGAAAACTGGGACTCAAATCAAGGGAGTGGACCAGAAGGAAGAAAGAAACAACCAAACAGAAAAGAAGGAAGAAACGAGAATTCAAAAAAATGAGGAGAGGCTTAGGAACCTCCAGGACAACTTTAAATGTTCCAACATCCAAATTATAGGGGCACCAGAAGGGGAAGAGGAAGAGCCACAAGTGGCAAAGTTATTTGAACAAATAAAAAAGAACTTTCCCAATCTGGCAAAGGAAATAGACTTCCAGGAAGTCCAGGAAGCTTAGAAAGTCCCAAAGAAGTTGGACCCAAGGAGGAACACACCAAGGCACATCCTAATTGCATTACCCAAGATTAAAATGAAGGAGAGAATCCTAGAAGCAGCAAGAGATAAGGGGACGGTCATCTACAAAGGAGTTCCAATCAGACTGTCAGCTGATTTCTCAAGAGAAAACTTGCAGGCAAGAAGGGGCTGGAAAGAAGTATCCCAAGTCATGAAAGGCAAAAACCTACATCTAAGATTGCTCCATCCAGCAAAACTTTCATTTAGAATGGAAGGGCAAATAAAGTGCTTCTCAGATAAGGTCAAGTTCAAGGAGTTCACCATCACCAAGCCCTTATTATATGAAATGTTAAAGGGACTTATCTAAGAAAAAGAAGATGATAAATATGAACAGTGAAAGGACAGCAAACACACAGTTATTAACAACCACACCTAAAACAAAAGCAAACCAAGAGGACAGCTAGATCGGGAGCAGAACCACAGAAATGAAGATCATCTGGATGGTTAGCAACAGGGGAGTGGGAGGGTGAGAGAGAGGGAAAAGGTATAGAGAATAAGTAGCATAGATGGTGGGAGAAAATAGAGAGGGGGAAGGAAAGAATAATGTGGGAAATGTAGAAGATAAAGAACTTGTGACACTTGAACATGAACTAAAGGGGGAAAGGTGGGTTGGAGGGGGTGTGCAGGGTGGAGGGGAATGAAGGGGGGGAAATCAGACAACTGTAATAGCATGATCAATAAAATATATTTTTAAAAAGCCAGAAATTTATTATCTTATACATCTTGAGGTCAGGAGCCCCAAATAGGTCTCACTTGTCAAAATCAGCAGGGTTATTTTTCCTGAAGACTTCAGGGGAAAATCCACATCTTTTTCTTTTCCAGTTTTTATAGGCTGCCACTATTATGGCCCCCTTCCTCTCTCTTCAAAGATAGCAGTGGACATTCACAGAAGTCTTTTTACATAACATCACTCTGACAAACACTTTTTCTTCTGCCCCACTTTTAAGGATCTTGTGATTATAGTAGGCTCAAATGGATAATGTCTGTATTTTAAGATCAATAAATAGTAACCTTCATTCCATTTGAAACCCCAGTTCTCTTTTGCCATGTAACATTTCATTTTTAAACATTTTGGAAATTAGGACATGGACAATTTGGAGGGTTATTATTTTGCCTATCACACTATGTCACCAGTCATTCTTTAGATGTGTGTAGTTTATTTGAGGCCAAGTCAAATTCTTTTCTGAAAGTAGGTAGGTGTAGGTATGTATATTTACAACTTTACTTGTTTTTTTTAATATATTTTATTGATTATGCCATTACAGTTGTCCCATTTCCCCCCTTCACTCCCCTCCACCCTGAACACCCCTCCCCCACCATTCCCCCCCTTTTGTTCATGTCCATGTGTCACAAGTTCTTTAGATTATGTATTTCCCATAGTATTCCTGCCCTCCCCCATCTATTTTCTACCTACTGTCTATGCTACTTAGTCTCTGTACCTTCTCCCCCCTTCTCCACCTCCCACTCCCCTGTTCCTAACCCTCCATGTGATCTCCATTTCTGTGGTTCTGTTCCCGTTCCAGTTGTTTCCTCAGTTTATTTTAGTTTTAGTTTTGGGTGTGTTTGTTAATAATTGTGAGTTTGCTGTCATTTTACTGTAAATGTTTTTTATCTTCTTTTTCCTAGACAAGTCCCTTTAACATTTCATATAATAAGGGCTTGGTGATGATGAACTCCTTGAATTTGATTTTATCTGAGAAACACTTGATCTGCCCTTCCATTCTAAATGAAAGCTTTGCTGGATAGAGCAATCTTGGATGTAGGTCTTTGGATTTCATGACTTGGAATACTTCCTTCCAGCCCCTTCTTGCCTGTAAGGTCTCTTTTGAGAAATCCGCTGACAGTCTGATGGAAAGTCTTTTGTAGGTGACTGTCCCCTTATCTCTTGCTGCTTCTAGAATTCTCTCCTTCATTTTAATCTTGGCTAGTGTAATTATGATGTGCCTTGGTGTGTTCTTTCTTGGATCCAACTTCTTTGGGACTCTTTGTGCTTCCTGGATTTCCTGGAAGTCTATTTCCTTTGCCAGACTGGGGAAGTTCTCCTTTATTATTTGTTCAAATAAGTTTTCCACTCCTGGCTGTTCCTCTTCCCCTTCTGGTACCCCTATAATTCGGATATTAAAGATGTCCTGGAGGTTCCTGAGCCTCTCCTCATTTTTTTTTTTTTAATTCTTGTTTCTTCCTTCTTTTCTGTTTGGTTGTTTCTTTCTTCCTTCTGTACAACTCCCTTGATTTGAGTCCCAGTTTCCTTTCCATCACTATTGGTTTCCTGTGCATTTCCCTTCATTTCAATCAGTTTAGCTTTCATATGTTCCTCTAATTTGTGGCTAAAATCAATTAATTCTGTGAGCATCCTCATCACCAGTGTTTTTAACTGTGCATCTGAAAGGCTGGCTATTTCTTGGTCACTTAGAATTATAGGCTCTGGAGCTTTGAGCTGTTCTTGAGACATAATGTTTGGTCTGTTCGCACCTGTTATGTATGAGGGGCGGAGCCTTAGGTGTTCACCAGGGCTGGTGCCCCAGTAACTGGGTTGTGATGGTGTATGTGGGGGCGGGGTGAGAGAGGGAAAAAATGGCGCTTTATTCTGCTCCACTCTCTCAGATTTCTGTCCCCTCTGCGGTTTCCCACAAGCAAACTGAGGCCCTTTGGTGCTGGTTCCCGGGTGTGTGGGCCATGTACTCTTCAGGACCCTGGGGTCTCTCCAAGGAACTCTCTGTGAGCCTGGGAGCCTCTCTTTGCCTCTCAACCCCGAGAAAGTGTCTCCAGTTGGTGCTTTCAGGCTCTAATTCCTGTCACTGGGGCCCTAGCCTGAGCGGTCTGTCTCACTGTTCACTCCTTTGCCTGGTTTATCTGCACTCGAATGTGTGACCATAGTCAGCCAGCTGCCCTGCGCCCTCACTGGGTCTTTCAGTCAACACCCCATGCCTGGGATCCACAAACCGCCTCTGTCTCCTCCGCTCCTGGGTTGGTCAGACCAAAAGGTATTTCCAGCCCGACCCCACTCCACCGCTGACTCTGCCCCTCTTACTGGTCTAGCTGAGTGATTCATTGTTGTTGGACTTCTGTACAGTTCAATTTTCACTGTTTTGGCTGCGTTTTTGTTTCTAACATTTAGCTGTCTTTAAATTTAGTTGTGGGAGGGGGCACAGTGTTTCTGCCTCCATCTTGGCCAGAAGTCACAACTTTACTTGTTGAACTTAACAATTGTACATCAAATCTCCATTGATTTATTGAAAATCAGTTGAGTACCTAGTATGTCAAACATAAAAAATATGACATGCTTCCTAGTCTTGAGAAACTCTTAACTCTACAGTTGATAGATTTTTCAGAGGTAGACATTCCTCAGTCTTTTAGTTTTCTGATTCAATGCCTGCTACCCCAGCTGCTTTGTGTAGTGAATGATCTGTAAGCAAATATGTAAATACTTTTAGGGAACTGCATAATTAAAGAAGCTGTGTAGTGAATCTTCATGTAAAATAATTTTTTCATAATGCAATCACTCATGATGTATCAATCATGTAACTTTATAATACTACATAAAACTCCTAATTTTAAGAATGCCTGCCAAATTCTACCCTTTGTCCCAGTCAAATAAGCTACAGATTGTCTAGGCCAACAGCATCACCTACGTACCATCTTAGGAACCAGCTAGTCTCTTTTTCATTCCCTCCCTCTTCCTCCTTCAGGAGATTGTGCACATTCTACCTTCTTTTACTTTGCATCCTCCTGTTCAAATTTCAGGTAATTTTAGTTAGGTCATAGAATCTTATTTAATTCATATATAACTTAATTTTCTTAGTCAAACACATCCCTTTTATTACATAAGAATCTCCATGCTCACAACTCCTATTTTATTTCATTTTCAAATCAAATAAAAAAGCCCAAATTCCCTATTAATGATTGATAAATTTATACTTAATATTTACCACAGGAGCATATCACATATTCTTAAGGGATGTTTGAGAATGAAACTTGCCATTATAGATAACTGGTATCATCAACCACAAATTGCCCAAAAGTTCCCAGAAGTCCTCATCTGAATTTTCCAAAATAAAATTTTACCTCAACCTCATATTTGTTACACCCAGAGGTTAGTACTTCTAAAAGTCAGGATCCTAGGTCACAGCATGGTAAGACTATGATGACAAAGGGCACAAAACACCTCTGATATATACAGATTCTTCACACACAACTGGGACAGGACTTTGCACTTTGGCATCCCAGCTGAGGTTCTTTTTCAGTAACTCATTATGACTCTTCTATAAGAAAAGGGGCTCACAGGTATTTGCTCCTATTAGTTGCCTAAGCTTGTACAACTCATACAACCTCTCTTAACCCTGGTTTTATCACATGCCAAGTGTAGCTACCCTCCCCTTTGCTAATATTATATAGCTCCTTTACCTTGCCCCTTAAGAGGTCATGAGTTTTAGACAAGGAAAGATCTGCTACGAATAAAGAACAGCTCAGCCAGTCCTTCAAACTTTCAGACTCAAGGTCTACCACACAGGAGCAAAACCAGCAGAGAAATTCTCAACTCATTCTCATAATCATCACCATCATACCACCAATGCCTCACTTTTATCCATCATCTTAGACCAGGGGTGTCAAACTCATTTTCACCGGGGGCCACATCAGCCTCATGGTTGCCTTCAAAGGGCCGAATATAATTTTAGGACTATATAAATGTAACTACTTCTGAACAGTTAAGTGAGAGCTTGGCACTGCCACCAGGTAGAAACAAGGTGCCTGGCCAGATAAAACAAAGTGGAGGGCCAGATTTGGCCCGTGGGCCTTGTGTTTGCCACCTGTGTCTTAGACTGTTCCAGGTTTAAAGTGCCTCAATTAGGTTTAAGCATAAACCATTTTCTTAAAACCATCATGCATGCCTACTATACTCGAAGGTCACAAATACATAAGGCACATTGAGCCACAGGTATACTTTAGTAAGTAAATTCACTTAGGTGAGAAATGTACTCTATTTTCATCTCTTGGTGTCAACATAAGAAACATCCAAACTTGTAAGAATTTGTATGGGTATATTTGAACCAAACTGATGACAATTGCCAAGAAGCAAAATCTCAATGGATTCAGAAAATGCTCCAGAAAATGGCAGTTTGCACCTTATTTTATATTTCACCATTAACAGGAACCTAATTAACACAATGAACAAGCAAGCAAAGTATAGCCAAAGACATTGAAATTGAGAACAAGCTGATGATGATCGGTAGGGAGAGGGGAGGGGATAATAGGGGAAAAAGGTGAAGGGTTTATAAGAACAATTATAAAAGACATATGGACAATAACAAGGCGGGTGGAAATGCAGGAGGGAGGCCAGGAGGGCTGGGGTAGTGGGGAGGGGTGGGGGGCAAAGGGAGGAATCTGCACTTGAACAATAAAAAAAAGAGGAGGAATAAGAGAGTTAAGTTACATGAAATCCACTGGTGCTAGATAAGGGAGGTGGGAGAAAACAAAGTTTTGGGATTGGATAAAAAGTAAAATGGTACACACATACTTCTTTTACACAGGTGGGTACAGGATAGTTAGCAGTTGCCAATGAACAGGATAACAACAACAATGAGGGGATTTGTGGTCTTCCTCTGGTGCTGTGCCTGTGCTTTGAGTGGTCTGGAAAAAGGAAATTCGACAAAATTATGTTATCATAGACGAAAAAAAGAAAACAGCAGAGAGGATTAGTTAAGGTAAAGATTGACTTGTCAGGGAAGATTTTATTTAGGGCATGACTGCCCGCCATGACTTGCTTTTAGTTGGAAAGTGTTAATTTTAGATGATCCTTTGTGGTTATTTTTCATCTTTGTTTGCAAGGTCACCATGCAGGCCTTGCCTGAGCTTGTCAACGTAATATGTGGTCCCCTTTCCTCCACAGTGGGTTGCATTGCTTTTACTTCCACTTGAAGCCTCTTCACAGATTTATATGAACTTGCTGGCCCCAGAAAATGCTCAAATTAGCAACCTGTTTTTCGTTTTACTTTTAACTCACTCATCCTAAATTTAGATACTGACAAGCTCAACCCAGCGGTGTGCTCTTTGACACAGAACCAATACTGAAAACTCAGTCCTGACTTTACCGTCTGTTGACCAATATTAGTTTTTTCCTTTGGATTTGGTTCCAGTTTATCATAACATTGCTTACACATAATCTAGTGTCCACCCAATCTTCTAGGGACAAGCCTTCAGAAAACATGGAGTGTGGCTGTTAGTTTCCAGCATAGGACCAACATACTGTAATCTAATGTGCCTTTACAAGTAACAACATTCAAGATAAACAACACACTAGTTCATCTCTCTTATAGTGATTCTTATTACTATTTTGGCTTCGATGAAATATTAATGTGCTAGTGAGATTATTGGCTTCTCTTCTTCCATTGCAAATATGCAATATTTTTAATTCTGTAGGCTGACCTGAGACTTTAATTTCTCTTTTAACTGCTTTTATATTAAAGACTGTTAGCCAAAAAAACCAAACTTTTAATATAATTATAAATTGGCAATGAACATGTATTGATTTTATTAAAATTTCATAAATATAAAAATGTAGAAAATAATCATATCCCTTAGTTATAACCAAATGTTTGAGCAAGCTAACTATGCCATATGATTTGAAGGATTGTTTAGTGAAGTCCTCTTAACAAGGTTATGAAATCTTATGTCAGCATTATACCATTCTATCTTTATTTTGTGGGATTTGAGTATTTTTTCCATTAAAGAGGTCACTGTACAAATGTAAATAAAGTAGAAAGTGCTAAGTGTTAGTAGGTGAGATTAATTAATGTGATAGGCAGAATTCTAATAATGATCCCCTGTGATGCTCTCTCTTGTATATTCTCTCTCCTTTGGGTAGAACCTGCAAATATGATGTGACATTACCCTTGTGATTATGTCACATTATATGGCAATGCAAATCTATCTGGGTGGGCCTAACCCAATCATATGAGCCCTTTAAGAGCATAGAGTTTTCTTCAGCTAGTGGCAGAAGTGGAATTCCAATACTCGAAGCATGAGAAGAATTTAATGTTTTATTTCTGGCTTTGAAGATGCAGTATGCCACGTGAAGACCTCAGACCTACAACTAGAAGGAACTGAATTAGACTAACAATGAGGGTGAGTTTGGAAGCAGATTCATCAAGGAGCTCCCCGGTGAATGCCAAGCCAAATCAACGCCTTGATTTTGGCACTGTGAGATCCTGAATAGAGGAGAATCTAACTGAGTTTTCTAGGACTTCTGACTTATAAAACTCTAATATAGTAAATACAGGTGTTTAAGGTGCTAAATTTGTGATAGCTTGTTACTCAGCAATAGAAAAATGAATGCAACTGACAATTGTAATACCTCACATGTTCATTAGTAATTACTCACTGAGAGGAAGTAATATGGAATTAGTTAAAATAGAGGGGATGTAGTCATGTACCATACACAAAGTTAATATCAATCACAGTTTATCTTAGGTCCAATCCTAAGTACTGCTCTATTAGTTACCTTAAATTGCACCAATGTCTGGTTCTAGTTTGGTAGTCGATTGTTTTCAGTCATTTTCAAGTCTGTTTCTCAGGATAGCAGGTATTTCTAATAACCATGTAAATTGGCTTCAACAAAATTTTTACTTTAGCAAATCTCCCCAACAAACAATATAGGCTCATTATCAATTCAAGTTACTATTGCTCCCTCGCATTTTGGCAGGTTTGATGTCATTTTTATACTAATCCATTGTCCCCACAGAGAATAGTAGTAACATCTGCATGTTGACTTTTCTTGGTTATGATTTTAGTAATATCATTCAAACAATTATTTCAGCCAAATATTTCAAGGTTGAGCAAAGAACGCCACTCAAAGTTTTTCACAATATCTTATTTTGCTAATTCATTCTCAAGCTTTCCAAGTGTGCAGTCAAGATACAATATTTACAGCATATGTCATTTTAAAGATTCATTCATTTATAAGGCACTTTATGTCTGTGACCCAATATACTGTGCAATCTTTTGTCACTGCACATTTCTAGTTGCTCATTGAGGTCAACAAAAGCAGGCTATTCAGCCTCTCTAGAATACAATCTCAAAACCCTTGGAGCAAGGGCTTTTAACAACTCTATTTCCTCATTATGGAATTGATTTTCAACTTCTGTTTGTACAGTCCCTCCTGTCTTGGCATTTAAAACTAAATGCTTGACATATTTGCTGCTGCAGCCAAAAACTCGTTCTTATTTTTAATGGCATTTTTCTCTTCCAAAACCATGTGCTTTTATGTCAGTGACAATTCAAGGTGCAATTATTGTTCCTTGATTTAATAACTTGGAAAGCAGCTACCCTCACCTCCAACAAAAATTCCTGCCAATTAGAGACTAGACATTTTTTAAATCCCCAATTGAAGTGTTTCACTTGCTAAGATCAAAAAGGTGTATCTAACATGTACTGAGCCAGCTGCCACCCACCTTCACCTTCCAGCTCCCATTCTGAAGCCTTATGGTAATATGTTCTTCTCCTAAGGTCATCTTGTCAAGGAATATTTCACCGAGAAAATAAATAAACTGCAGTGTGTGCTTTTACTGGGCACTCTTGACTTTGGTAGACATGATTTAAAGGATATTATTATGGATATCATAGGAGTCTAATGTAAATGATGGGGAAGGCATAGGTCATCACATCTTAAGAAATGTAGCATATATTTCCCAAGGCTAGAAATGGCAGAAATTGAAATTGAAATTTTACTATTAAATTGTACAGCCTAGAAAACACCATGATGCCTGGCATGCTTTTCCCAAGAAGTTTTGACATTTTCTAGGTAACACATCAGATCTTACCAAAAAACACAGAACTTTTAATAAAAATATTGTTGAAAACATAGTCTTTTATATTACTCAATGATCTATATATAGTGATTTACACAACAATTAACTTTTAAAATTCAGGTCTATCGACCAAGATGGAGGTGTAGGTGGAAACACTGTGCCCCCTCCCACAACTAAATTTAAAGACAACAAAGTTTTAGAAACAAAAACGCAGCCAAAACAGTGAAAACTGAACTGTATAGAAGTCCGGCAACAATGAACCACTCAGCCAGACCAGTAAGAGGGGCAGAGGCAGTGGCAGCGGCAGCGGCAGCGCAGGGTCGGGCTGGAAAGACCGTTCCCTCCGACAGACCCAGGAGCAGAGGTGGAGGCGGTTGGTGGATCCCAGGCATGGGGTGGTGATGGGCGGACCCAGTGAGAGCGCAGGGCGGCTGGCTGACTGCGGTCACACATTTGGGTCACACATTCGTGGGCAGATAAACCAGGCAAAGGAGTGAACAGTGAGACAGACCGCTCAGGCTAGGGCCCCAGCGACAGGCATTAGAGCCTGAAAGCATGAACTGGAAAGACTTTCTCTGGGTTGAGGGGCCCGGAAAGGCCCTCAGGCTCACAGAGAGTTCCTTGGAGAGACCCACAGGGTCCTGAAGAGTACACGGGCCCACACACCCCGGAACCGGCACCAGAGGGGCCCAATTTGCTTGTGGGAAGCCACAGAGGGGACAGAAATCTGAGAGAGAGTGGAGCAGAGCAAAGAGCCATTTTTTTCCTCTCTGACCCCGCCCCCATGTACAGCATCACAATCCAGCTACTGGGGCACTGGCCCTGGTGAACACCTAAGGCTCCGCCCCTCAAACATAACTGGTGCAAACAGACCAAGCATTATGACTCAAGAACAGCTCAAAGCCCCAGAGCCTATAATTCTAAGTGACCAAGAAATAGCCAGCCTTTCAGATGCACAGTTCGACATACTGGTGATCAGGATGCTCACAGAAATGGTTGATTTTAGCCACAAATTAGAGGAACATATGGAGGCTAAACTGACTGAAACGAAGGGAAATGCACAGGAAACCAATAGTGATGGAAAGGAAACTGGGACTCAAATCAAGGGAGTGGACCAGAAGGAAGAAAGAAACAACCAAACAGAAAACAATGAAGAAACAAGAATTCAAAAAAATGATGAGAGGCTTAGGAAGCTCCAGGACATCTTTAAACATTCCAACATCCGAATTATAGGGGCACCAGAAGGGGAAGAGGAACAGCCAGGAGTGGAAAACTTATTTGAACAAATAATAAAGGAGAACTTCCCCAGTCTGGCAAAGGAAATAGACTTCCAGGAAGTCCAGGAAGCTCAGAGAGTCCCAAAGAAGTTGGACCCAAGGAGGAACACACCAAGGCACATCATAATTACACTAGCCAAGATTAAAATGAAGGAGAGAATTCTAGAAGCAGCAAGAGATAAGGGGACAGTCACCTACAAAGGAGTTCCCATCAGACTGTCAGCTGATTTCTAAAAACAGACCTTAAAGGCAAGAAGGGGCTGGAAAGAAGTATTCCAAGTCATGAAATCCAAAGACCTACATCCAAGATTGCTCTATCCAGCAAAGCTTTCATTTAGAATGGAAGGGCAGATCAAGTGTTTCCCAGATAAGGTCAAATTCAAGGAGTTCATCATCACCAAGCCCTTATTATATGAAATGTTAAAGGGACTTAGCTAAGAAAAAGAAGATAAAAAGTATGAACAGTGAAAGGACAGCAAACTCACAGTTATTAACAAACACACCTAAAACAAGAGCAAAGTAAGAGGGCAGGTAGATTGAGAGCAGACCCATAGAAATGGAGGTCACATGGAGGGTTAGCAACAGGTGAGTGGGATGCGGAGAAGGGGGGAGAAGGTACAGAGACTAAGTAGCATAGATGGTAGGTAGAAAATAGATGGGGGGAGGACAGGAATACTATGGGAAATACATAATCTAAAGAACTTGTGACACATGGACATGAACAAAGGGCGGGAACGGTGGGGGAGGAGTGTGCAGGGTGGAGGGGAGTAAAGAGGGGAATGGGACAACTGTAATGGCATAATCAATAAAATATATTTTAAAAAAAGAAAAATTAAAATTTGACAACATAATTAACCTTTAGGGTAGAGAACAGATTGATAGTTGATAGACATGGGTGTGGGTTGAAAAGTGAAAAGGGTAAAAGTGGTCAAAAGGTACAAACTTCCAGTTATAAAATAAATAAGTCATGGGAATATAATGTACAGCATGGTGACTACAGTTAATAATACTATAATGTATATTTTAAAGTTGCTAAGAGAGTAGATATTAAAAGTTCTCATCACAAGAAAAAAATCTTTATGTGTGGCGATGGATGTTACCTAGACTTACTGTGATGATTATTTTCTAGTATGTGCAAATATCAAGTCCTTATGTTGTACACCTGAAATTAATATAATGTGTTAATTACATCTCAATTTTTTAAAGTTAAAATTTGATAAATAAGTGTGAAATTTTTCTCAAGATATGTATAATATATAGTGTCCTTGCAAAGGCAAAACTCTAGGGACAGAGAACAGATAAGTGCTTCCCAGGGTTTGCAGGTGGGGAAGGAGTTGACTGCAAATGGACAGCACAAGGACATTGTTCTATATCTCAGTTGGGGTGGTTATGACTGCACACATTTGTAAAAGCTCATAGAATGGTGTACCACAAAAGATAAGTTTTGCAGTATGTAAATTTAAAATTAAATAATTTTGAAAGAATTAAAAAAAATTCAGGTCTAGACAAATTTTTTTTTCTCCCAGAAAGTAAGCCCATTTCCATTACCCAACTGGCACCACACATATTTATTACAATATTATCGACTATATTCCTTATGTTTTACTTTACATTCTTATGACTCTTTTGTAATTACCAATCTGTACTTCTCAATCCCTTCATCTCTTTTTACCCAATGCCCCAAGCCCCTCCCCTCTGGCAACCACCAGCTCACTCTATATCTATGAGTCTATTTATATTTTGTTAGTTTATCTTATTCATTACATTCCGTATACAAGTGAACTCATATGGTATTTGTCTTTCTCTGACTGACTTATTTCACTTAGCATAATACCCTCTAGGTTCACCCATGCTGTTGCAAATGGTGACATTTCATTATTTTTTATGGCTGTGTATTATTTCATTGTATACATGTAACACTTTTTGGCCATTCATCTATTGATAGACACTTGGGTTGTCTCCATATCTTGGCTATTTTAAATAATGCTGCAATAAACAAAGGGGTACATATATTCTTTCAGATTAGTGTTTTGGGTTTATTTGGTTGTATACCTAGAAGTGGGATTGCTGCGTCAAAAGGCATTTCCATTTTTAAATTTTTGAGGTATCTCCATACTGCTTTCCACAGTGGCTACATCTGTCTGCATTCCCATCAACAGTGAAAAAAGGTTCCCTATTCTCCACATCATCACCAGCACTTGTTGTTTTTTAATTTATTGATAATACCCATTCTGATAGGTATCAGGTGATATCTCATTGTGGATTTAGTTTTCATGTCTCTCATGATTATTGACCTTTAGTATTTTTTCTTATGTCTATTGGCCCTCTCTATGTTCTCTTTGGAGAAGTGTCTGTTCAGTATTAGCCCATTTTTAAAAATTGTATTATTTGTTTTTTTGGTATTGTGTTATATGAGTTCTTTATAATTTTGGATATCATCCCTGTGTCAGATGAATCATTCAAAAATATGTTCTCTGATTTAGTGGGTTGCATTTTCATTTTGTTGATGTATTTATTTGTGCTTTACAGAAACTTTGTAGTTTTATGTAGTCTCATTGTTCATATTTTTTGTTTCCTTTGCCCAAGGAGATATATCACAAAAGATATCACTGAGAAATGTCTAATTTTACCACTTATGTTTTTAAAAGTTTTTATGGCTTCAAGTCTTACATTTAAGTCTTTAATCCATTATGTGTTTATTCTTGTTATGGTATAAGAAGGTGGTCTAGTTTCATTATTTTTTGCATGTATCTGTCCAATTTTTCCAATACCATTTATTGAATGAATTATCTTTATTTACCCTATTGTATGTTTTTGCCTTTGTGTCAAATAGTAATTGGTTACATAGGTGTGGGTTTATTTCTGGGTTCTCTATTCTGTTTCATTGATCTACATGTCTGTTTTTATGGCCATACCATGCTGTTTTATTTATTATGCCCTTGTAGTATAGTTTGATATTAGTTGGCATATCTCCAACTTTGTTCTTTTTTTCCAAAATTGCTGAGGCTAATAAAGATCTTTTGCGGTTCTATATAAATACTTGAATTATTTGTTCTCGTTCTTTGAAATATGACTTTGGTATTTTAAAAAGATTTGTGTAATGGACAAAGATAATGGGAGGGAGGCAGACTGAATGTAGAAAATGGGGGTGGACAGGGCATGGAAGAATAATGGGAAAAAATGGGATCAACTGTAATTGAACAACAATAAAAGTTTAAAAACAAATAAATAGTAACAAAACTGTGCCAAAAAATAAAATAAAAGAATTATGTTGAATATATTGATTGTTTTGGGTAGCATGGGTATGTCTTTGCTTCCTTGTTTAATTTATTCCTAGTTATTTGTATGCAATTAGAAATGACATTGTTTTCTTAGTTTCCCTTTCTAATAGTTTATTATTTTTGTATTGAGTCCATTTCATTTAGTTCCTTTTTGGAGATTACATTCGTTTTTTCATTTGGAGCATTTTTCCTTTTCTCCCCATTTTGACTGCATCTCTGTCTTTGTTTCTATGTTTTAGGTAAATCTGGTATGTGTTCAAGTTTTGGCAAGGTGATCTTATTACTAGGTGTTCTGTAAGACCCAGTGGCACAGTCCCCTTGATTACCTGAGCTGGGTGTTCCAGGAATGTACTTTGTGTGGGTAATGCAACTACTCCTATTGTTGTTCAGTCTGATTACTGTAGAACCATCCGTGCATGGGGCCAATGATCAGGCTGGCTGACTGTGAAGCCTCAACCCTGTCCACATTGTATGAGTTGCAGTGCAGGTGCCGCCACACAAAGGGGACTTTGCTTCAGCAGGTTCTAGTGCCTACTAAAATTTCCCTTTTGATATGCAACTTGTGGAGCTAATCGGATCCTGCTCTGATGTTGTTTGAAGATAACTATTGTATGTGCTGGTTCTGGGGTTTCTTGGGAGTGACTCTAAGCTTTCCTATCACAGAGACAGAAACAGGCTCTGGAGTCAGTCTTTCCATGTGTTGCTTCTGGTTTTACTTATTACTAGTTCCAAAAGTTTGGGCAAGTTATCAAAGATTTATTTTACTCTCTTTCCACATTGGTAAGATGAATATAATAAGAATACCTTGTTCACAAGATTATGGAGAGAATTGATTGCATTAACAGATGTAAAAATCATACAAGAGTGTCTGGCACATAATAAGCACTGAATACACTTTAGTTAATATTGCTATTGTCTTATGTGGTGACATTTCCAACACCATGGCTGCACAGTTTCCAATCTCCTTGATTCACTGATTTATCCATATTCAATATCATTTCCCTTCACCTGTAGCCACACTTTATCATCCCCCAGCACTCTTCTCATGTATAAAATATTAAATTAAAATGTCCAGTTCTCTGATCATAACTATTTAACTTCTCTGCTCCTGCCTTCACTTCTTCCACTGTATTTGTTTTTTTTAAATATCATTGAAACTTTTATCATTGACTGTCCATAAAATTCATTATCCTTTCGTTCTTTGCAATAAAAGCGCAAAGCACATGGCTGACAAGCTACATTACATTCCCACCCTCTGTTAAGTTATGTGCATCTGTATAACAAGTTATTATCAATGCAGTGTGAGCAGAAATCATGTTTTCTACTTGTCTTTTTTATTTGCTCTTTTCCATTCTGCCAGTTAGAGGCAAACAATGTTCATAGTCATAATCTGGAAAAGTGAAGTGAAGTTCTACCTTCTTTTCAAGAATACTGGCCTTGAATTATTTGTGAGCTAAAATTATAAACTTATACTCTGTTTAAGCTATTTTTATGTAACTAATAGAAACTCCCAGTTCTTTACTATTAACCATTTTTCCTCCCTAGGTAGTCAAAGCCTTCATCACTGTAATTACTCACCAATAAATATACTCATCACTTACTTCTTTCTTTCCATCATACTTACCACCATAATAGATAATGTGATGCCCCTTTCATATTCATTCTCCAGGGTTGTTTCAATCACTCAGATGTTGGAATTATAAGTTATTGATAGCTCATAGTTCTTTCCATTATTAGGAATTAACCTTTTCTAAGGTTATGTCCCTTTCCAGAGGACAGTTTATATTTGTCTGTCTATTTCAGGAATATACAAACTCGGTAACTTTGCTTCAATTTGAAACAATTTTGAATGGTCATCCAAGATCTGGAGATGCCCAGAAGAGTGGCTAAGATCTCAGTTTTAACTAAATACATTGTGGATCATTTCACTCTTCTGCTCAATCCAGCCTTCCTTACTTCATAGCAACAAACATACCTTTTCATGCAGCTGTCATTTCAGAGTCTGTTCCAGGGAATTTAGTCTAAGAGACTTGGTATATCAGAGATTACTAACTGCCTATCTCAACAGCTATTCATCTTTTCTTCCTCAAAACAGAACCCAAAATTTTAGCCAGACATCTCAGAACACAGAATAAAGATTACATTTTCCACATTCATTTGTAGCTAGGTGTGGCCATGTGACTTCATTAGAGTAAAAAAGTTGTAAGTGGAAATTTTATGAGAATCTTCTGGGAAGGTTAATTAAAGGAGGCTGACTCAGCCAGAGGGATCCATATTTTGTTTTTTGTCCTTGCTTTCTTCCTGCTGGGGTAACGTGGATCTAATAGATACCTATAGCTGTCATCTGTGCTATGACATGGCCTTGATAATAGAAGATCTGTATTAGGAATTGGAGCAGATAGATGGAAAGGAACTGTATCTCCAATAATTTAAGCCAAAATATCAGCCCTGATGGCCTACACTTAGGTTGTTTTCACTTCTTCCGTCTACCTCCATAATAATATAGATACACTTAATTCTCTCCTATTTAAAACGTTTTCAAGAGCTTAAAAACAAAGAAGAGAAGAAAAGAAAAAAACAACCTCATACAAAATTCTTGTTTCCGTCCTATCTCTTCCTTTCCCTTCACAGTTAAGTTCTTGGCATGGTTGTCTATATTCATTGACTCCTCTTCCTTACTTCCAATTGACTCAATGCATTCCATTGCAAAATCTCTTTTTTACCAAAAAGGAAAGTAATTTACCACCTGACTATATATACATATATTTTCACACACACACACACATACATACATAAATATAGTTTGTCTGGAGAAAGTCCAGCCACTGTTATTGTAATAAGAATGGTTTGCACAACATGGATATAACCTGGCAGCCAAGGAGAGTGGACTGGAATGTGCATGTGTGAACAATGACAACTTCCCTTTACTAGTCAGTGGGAGTGTGGTAGACACCTTGAGTGAGCATGTATAGTATGTGGCTGTTGCATTCCAAATGAGAGAGTAGAGCAATGAAGCTGCATCAGATTTTCCTTAAGCTTGAACATTTCTCTGTGAAAATGATCTGGGTGATTCATAAGGTCACAGCCATGCACAACTGGTGATTGGCAGCTTCATCACAGCAACACGTCTGCTCATGCATCACGTCTCCTGCAGATTTTTTTTGTGAAACATCAAATCACCCAGATAATTCAGCTTCACTACAGCCTACATTTGGCATGCTATTACTTCTGGCTTTTCCCAAAACTAAAATTACTTTTGAAAGGGAAGAGATTTCAGACCATTGATGAGATTCAGGAAAATGTGACAGGGAAGCTGATGGTGATTGGGAGAACTGTGTGAGGTCTCAATGTGCCTACTCAGAAGGGGACTAAGGTCTCATTGTCCTATGAATGATGTTTCTTCTCTCTTGTATCTTCTTTGATAAGTCTTTCTACTTTTCATAGTACATGGATGGATATCTTCTGGACAGACCTCATATATGGGGGGGGGGAAGCCCCCCAAACAGGATTATCTTCTGGAGGATGGCTCCCTTGTAAAACAGGTTTCTACTGGTAGGTGAACATTCTAGGAACCTATCTGTATCAGAGTACAAGCTAGCATTATTCTGAGAGGTTGTGTTCAGCTTCAGTGAATTTTTTAAAAAGACATTCAATGTGTTTGCCCACATCATGATGTGTTATTTACCAGCACACATGCCCAATTGCACTGAGCGTTCAGCAGGTTTTGACCAAAAATGACATGACTCCTGTGCCCTACCCTCCCTATTCACCCCATCTTGACCCAAGTGGCTTTTTTTTTGTTTCCCCAGAGAAACAAATTCTTAAAAGGGAAGCTTTTTGCCAATGTGGAAGAGGTGAAACAAAAAAAACAGCAGAAACACCAAAAGGCCTCAAAATTGGTGAGTTCAAAGTCTATTTTGACCAGTGGAAAAATGTCCTGATAGGTGTACTGCATCAAATGGAGAGTACTTGGAATGTGACTGAAGTTTAAACATGTAAGAATAAATACATAATTTTTATAAATAGATTATGGGTTTGGGGGTCTCCACTTGTGTGTGTGTGTATGTAATTTCTGTGGATTATACTTTCTCATATTTAATTATTCACTCAGGTGCATTTCCAAACTTTTGACTATGCTCTCTTCCTTAACTAATTTAAAGATAAATTTTCAGAACATTGAAAACCAATGATTTATCAGTAGATGAGTGGCTAAAACAACTATGGGACATTTACATAGTGGAATACTACTCGGCCACTAAAAAAAGAAAATTTTATCCTTTGATATAGTATGAATGGACCTGGAGAACATCATGCTAAGTGAAATAAGCCAGTCAGAGAAAGGCAAATACCATATGGCTTCACTCATATGTGGAATCTAATGAAAAAATTTAACTAACAAGCAAAATAGAAACAAACTCATAGACAGAAAGCAGGATGACAGCCAGGATGGGGGTCTAGCGAATAGAGGGATTGAGCAAAAAATAAAAAGGACTCATGGACATGGACAACAGTGTAGTGATTGCTGGGGGGGTGAGGGATAAAAGGGAAATAAATGGTAATGGAAAAATACAATAAAAAATAAAATAAAAAAGAAAACCAATAATTTATCTTTTCATATATACCATTAATTGCTTAAAATTGTGAAACATTTTCTCCAGATATTTAAACATGGCTATGAAAATGTTGAAACCTAGATAGAGCAAGAAAAGGGTGTCTTGATGTTCGTTACATAGGCTTTTATGTATTCTCTTTCTTAGCTACCAAATATTATCACTAGCCTTTTACTGTGACCAGTGAGCAAGATTCCAGCAAAATTTTTACCTAATTTATTTAAAGACACTGAGATAGAGAACAGGCTGACAGGGACCAGAGGGGAGAAGGGAGGGAATGTCAGGGGAAAAGGGGAAGGGTTTACAGGGACAAGTATAGAGGACACGCATACAAAAACTAGGAGGGGGAATGAGAGGGAGGTGGGGAGGGCTGGGGGGTGAGCTGGGATGGGAGTAAAAGACAAAAAACTGTACCTGAACAACAATTTAAACATATATTTAAAAATGCCTTAGGGAATAAGATAAATAAATAATGGCTTGCCTAACCAGCAGGAAGAAGAGATCTGGATGTCTAAATGCCATTTTCACAAAGTTTCAACATATTCTTATGCTGTAACTACATTAATTTCACATTTTATTACATCTAGTGTCTCTCATTTCTCTCATCTTTCTGGGATGTGGTTTCAGAAAAGGACATAGGAAAAATAAGTGTAGTCAGTCTTGAATAGAAGCCCATGGATTTAGTTTCAAGTGCATTTTTTTCCCTTCTACGCCACCTCAAAATTTATCTGAGCTGTTAAGAAAGATCTTACAATGTATTACATTGAATGATAAGGAATGATGATCTTGTGGCTATGCATATTACCTTATGCCTGTTAGAGTGGCCATTATCAAAAGTCAAAAGATAATAAGTGCTGGTGTGGGTATAGAGAAAAAGGAACACTTGTGCACTGTTGGTGGTGTTGTTAGTTGATACAACTTCTATGGAGAACACTATGGATGCTTTCAAAAATTAAAAATAGAACTACTCTATGACCCATCAATTTCAATTCTGAATATATATATCCAAAGGAAAAACTGACTCAGAAAGATGCCTGTATTTCACCCCCATGTTTATAGCAGCATTAATTATAATAGCCAATACCTAAAACAACCTAATAGAAGAATGGATAGGGACATTGTTATATGTATAATATATAATATTATAAATATAAATAAGTTATTAATAATATAAATATAAGTACAAATAATATATATAATGAAGTATTTCACCACAAAACATGAGGAAATTTTACCATTTGTGACAATACCAAGAGACCTTGAAGATATTCTGGTAAGTGAAATAAGTCTGACAGAAAAAGATAAATGCTATGTGATCTCACTTACATATAGGATACAAACAAAGCAAAATGAAACAAAACAATACCAAAGTCATTGAAGAAGAGATTGGATTTTTGGGAATAGGGAGGTGAAAATTGGAGGAAGGTGGTCAAAGTGTATAAATATCCAGTTATAGTATATATAAGTACTAAGGATGGAATGTAAAACATGAGGACTATAGTTAATATTTCTGTATGACTTACAAGAAAGTTGTTATTAGAATAGATCCTAAGAGTTCTCAACATAGATGTTTTTCTTGTATCTATGTGAGGTGATGAATATTAACTAAACCTCTTATCATAACCATTTCACAATATATGTAAATAAAACCATCATGTTGAACACTTTAAAATTATACAGTTATATATGTAAATTATCAGTAAACTGAAAAAAATACCACTTTACTCAGTCTGCATTTTGATTAGCACAAACTCATGTATTTCACAACAGCAAGCATGATCTTTATTTACTAAATATTCATGAAAAAAGAAAAAGAGAAGCAAGGAAATGGGGATCTTGGAAATTAGGAAGTAGATACTGAAGACAAAGTTCAGCAACTACATGTTTTTCATCCATCAAGATAGGTGTTTATTTTATTTTGTTTTCTTTTTGGTTGTTGCTGTATTTGTTCCCCTTTAACCAATTTCCTCCTTTTTGCCTTGTATTTTTCCACTAAAGCAGGCAAAAGACTTACTTGTTGTCTAAGGTACTGGAACAAGAGTTTGTTTCTCAGTTTCTCTATTATGCATAATTTATTGATATTTAGCAAATGTTAAATAATATCATCACACAAATCCAATGCTACTGAGATCAAATGTTCAGTAAATCAAATGAGCAAGTCATATGCTGCCTAAATGATTTTGATTGAGTTGGAAACACACAAATATACTGTAATAGAGCAAAGAATGCTTTTGACTTTAAGTACTCTCATTTTGGATTCATTTGGCTTTATTTTTGCTAGTAAACATTTTCATGCTTCTATATCTTTGGCAATTAGCTCATCATTTAAAAGGGGGAGAAAGGCATTGTCTATCCTCTTTTCAATTATCTTCTTAGAAGGGAGCTGGGCCAGCTCTAAGTTTCTTGTCTTAAGGTACAACATGGGGGTTAAGAGAGCTAGGTCAGCAGGCTGCCCATCTAGTTCAAGATCTGAATCTATCATTTATTAACTGTATGATCTTGGGCTCCGATTGTTTATATTTATTATGATTCATGCCCTTACTTATGAAACAGAGATGTAACATCATTTATGTCTTAAATTTAAATATGATATTACATATAAAATAAATGCTTGATAGTTCATACTTCTAATGATTTATATGATATAATTAAGTATCAAAGGTAGCTGGCAAAGGTATTGGCAACATGAGGAAAAGAACATTTCATATAGGTTACCATCTGCTGGCCTTAAGGTGTACACAGTTAAGGCCAGCAGATGGTAATCACATTTTGGTATGTTGGTGTGTGGTTGTACAATGGGAATTTCCTGGAAACTTTCCAAAAAGTAACCCTCCACACACTAGGCTATATATCTTACGTATCCCTAAATAAACCAATGACTCCAAATGAAACTTCAGCATTTATCCTCATATCTTTTTGTTTGTAATCTATTGAATAAACATTGGCTAGAATCTACTATGTATAAAATATTTTGTGAGGCTCTTGGCTCAAAATAATTATTATTATACAGTTTATAAACAGAAGTGGTTCATAGTCTAGTAGGAAATAGAAAAAACAAATATTATGGTTGTATTAATATTGCAATATACACATGTATTAAACAACACTTTGTTGTACACCTTAAATTTACACAATATTATATGTCAATTATATCTCAATAAAGTTGGAAAAACAATAATAATAACTATAATTTATTAAGTGCTTATTGTGTGCATGGCTCGGATATTGTTACTTGTCCAGACAAAACCTTAAATCTAGTTGAACAATTTAGGGGAAAAGGTATATTTGCAATTTTAACATTAACTGTTTGACTCCAGAGATCATACACTTAAATTCCACTGCTAGGCTATACCTACAATGACACAATTTCAATACAATGCAATTAATTTATAAATACTGCAAGAGTTTTAACCTCAAGCCTGACTATTCCTATTCTTTCTGCTAGAAATAAACTTCTATGTTTTCACTACATTTTCTTTTTCTTTTTAATTTATTTAGTTATTTTTCAAGTACTGTTTTCTGTCTATTACTCCCATCCCACCCCACCCTCCGTGCTCCTCACCTCCCTCCCAATTCCACCCTTCTCAGTTTTCTATGTTTCGTACCCTCCAAGGGATGTCCAACCTCTTGGCATCTCTGGGCCACACTGAAAGAAGAAGAATTGTTTTGGGCCACACATTAAATACATTGTGATACATAATCACAAAACAATATCATATGTTTTAAGTAAATTTATGATTTTTGGTTGGGCCACATTTACAGCCACTGTGGGCTGTGGGTTGGACACTCCTGCACCTTCAGATGACATTTTACCTTAAATGTCATCTCAGAATGATCTACTTTCTTTATCCTCTCTAAAATACTGCTACTTTCTTACTCTCTACTTTAACACAATATTATTTACCTTAATAAATTTTATCATAATTCATAATTATAAGCATATTTACATTTATTTTTATTTTTCTGACTCCTCCCACAGGCTTCATGAGAACTGGGACTTCTTTTGTTTACCACTTCTTTAATGATACACATTCATATGCCTGGGACATAGTAGGTGTTTAAAACATATTAAATGAAAAACTGAATGAAATCATATTCAAACATTAGAACTAAGAATGGCCTACTCTATTCTAAATATCTATATTATTTGAAATCAAGAGGAAAGGTATAATTATCACACCTGTTACTACATCATGAAACAATTTCTAGGTTGTGTAATTTGTTCCTTGTAATAAAATTTTGTGATCTTGCTAGAGCTAATTCCACTAAGGTATTCCACATCACAGGAGGTACATACTTTTCAACCTTCAAAAAACCAATTTTATAACTGTTTACAGATGGTCAATGTTCAGTTCTCTTACAGTAAAGATTTATGAAGTAAGTACAGAAGCATGATATTTTAATATATTAAAATGACACTTGGTCTCAATTATATTAACTTAAAACAGTAATACAGTTTCATAACAGAATAAGTAAAAGCTTCAGCTCATGATTTTCCATTTGTCACATAAGAAAAAATGTTCAGTGCATATTCTTTCCAGATTATCTCTTTTCCACTTTAAATTCTGGCAATATGAAAATTTTTAACTTGCAGAATTCACATTTTAAGGCCCCTGATTTTTTTACAGATCCTTTCTTACATCTGTTTAAGGAGCCTATAATAGAGTCCAGACAGTTTCACTCTGGAATACCATTTCTTATTCTTTCATTTTCTAAAATACTATAGCACCTCAAAGTTTCTTTTAAAGATTATTGGAGAACAGAAACATCATCACACAAAACCGAAGAATTTCAGTATGTTTCTATTTCAACACAATTGACCAAGTAAATTTTTATTGTCATTCTTCCATAAACATCTGTAGAATAATAGGAAGTAAAACATTACAAAGGAAATAATCCTATAAGAGATAGAGAAAATAAAATCACCAGCTAATGAGAGCATATTGACAAGCAAAGTAGAACAGAGTATGTGAACAAGTGTGGAAATGGCATCCAGTCTTTCCAGAGAGAAATCATAGAGGTTCTAGAGAGATGCAGAACTTCAGAGTGATATGAAATTGATAACGGGGCAGCACCACTACTTAGCACCCCTCCATACACATGCACACCAACACACACGCATACACCCCTTCTAAGGTGATTGGCGATTTTGTATTCTCCTGTGGGCAAAATAACCCATGGGAATATTTTCTAATGAAATACATTACCTGCATAGAACTAAGCCTTCCAGTGTGGGATATAATATACATGAATAAATATCTCATGTTTCCACTTGGGGGAGGTCCCATACCCTCACAACCTAAAAAAACAAAATTTGGAAATGGACATATCTTACCCATATACCTGTACATACAGATCTCACACTCAAAATTTTCTTTAAATAGAGAGGTCAACCACAGACAAACTATTTTTTTAGTCTTCTCTAACCTGTCTGTGGTGTACCAGGACAGGTTACAAATGACATTTGTCTGTTCCCCCTTAGCTGAACCTATTAGCCATGGAAAAGTTGCCGTTGCTGAAAAACATACTGTGATATAAAAAAAATCCAAACCTACCTGGAACAACGATTGCAGTAGACACATTCAGTAGAGCACCTAAGCCTTGGAAGAAAAGCTAGGAAGAGACATTGTTTGGAATACCTGGGAATTCCAAAGCATTTGTATATGCTGTGGATTTTAGAAAGCCACACAGATGCTCAGGAAAAACACAAGTGCAGAAAAGTTATACAACTTTAAGCTTGCACTACTGGTGAAAAGAACTCTTCACCTCTTACAGGCATAATTGCTAATGACCTGCCTACATGTTAAGGGAATACCCCAACACTTAGTCAATGTAAAAAATATATTTTTTTCTTTAAAGCTTTTGACATTCAAAGAAGTCTTAGTCAAAACACTAAGTGAACTCAAGGGAAGACTGCAACTGTTGAGAAAAACAAACCTTGAGGAACAGTGAGAAACCAGTTTCTAGAGTTATGCCATTATAATATTTTAATGTTTTCAGCAAATATATTTCAAAGCGTATGAAGAAACAAAATCTATATTCAAAGGGAAAATTAGTTGACAGAAACCATCCTTGAAGAAGCCCAGACATTGAACTTAATGGACAAAAACTTTAAATCAACTGCCATAAGTATGTTCAACAAGCTAAAAAAAAGACAAAGAATTCAGAAATTAAGAAAATAATATATGAAAAATGAGATTATTGGTAAAGATATATAATTTATAAAAGAAGCCAAAAAACCCTCTAGAGTTGAAAAATACAGTAACTGAAATGAAAAAAAAATAATTCACTAGAAAAATTCAACATCAGACTTGAGTATGCAGAAAAAAGAATTGGGAGACATGAAGATAAGACAATTAAAATTGAGTCTGTGGAGCCCTGGATGGTGTGGTTCAGTGGATTGCCGTGACCTTCAAACCAAAGGGTTGGGTTGGATGCCCAGTCAGGGCACATGCCTGGGTTTGTGGGCTAGGTTGGGCCCCCAGTAGGGGGTGCAGGAGAGGCAACCATACATGGATGTTTTTCTCCTTCTCTCCTCTTCTCTTCTGTCTAAGAAATAAATAAAATATTAAAAAAAATTTAGTCTGTGGAATAGAAAGAAAAAAGAGTGAATAAAAGTAAAGTAAATCTGAGTGACTTGTATAAGTGGCATATGATAGTCTCGAAAAGAGAAGAGAAAGAGAAAAAGGTAGACACAATATGTGAAGAAATAATAACTGATTATTTTCTAAATTTGATGAAAGGTATGCACCTAAGCCTACATATCCAAGAACCCCAACAAAATTCAAGCAGAATAAATTTAGAAATCTACAACACTGCAATACATTATAGTCAAATTGTTGAAAAACAAAAAGAGAACCTGTGCAGCATGAGAAATGAGATTCTTTACCTGCAAGGGGTACTCGACAGGATTAGTAACTAATGAGAAATTGTCATGTCCAAGAGATAGTGAGCTATACTTACCTGGCAGGGGAGATACCATGATCACAAAAGATAGTGAGCTAGCACATTTCAAGAGAGAAATAAAAACATTTAAAACCAAGAATTTACAATTTCTGTATTTGATGAACTATCCTTTTAAGCATGAAGGGATAATCAATAATTTCCAGAAACAAAAGCTAAGGAAATTTGTTTCTAGAATATATGCACTGCAAAAAAATTATAAATGGAGCTCTTTCTGCTGAAATAAAAGGACACTGAACAGCAACACAAAGCCATATAAATAATAAAAATCTCCAGTGAGGTAACTATATAAATGCAACAGCTACTAACATTATAAATTTGAGTTGTAGCTCCTGTTTATTTTTTGATACAAAAAGGAAATATCAAACAATAATTATAACTCTATGTCAATGTGTACATGTTATATAAAGTTCCAGTCTATAAAATAACAATAAATAGGGTTAGAACAAAGATTAATAAGGTTGCAGTGTCTACATACTTTCAAAGCTAAATTATTACTCTATACACTAAGGGGTTTCAAGTTTTAGAAGTTATAAATTCCAAGGTAATGAACAAGAAAAGGACTAAAAAATACACAGAACAAAGAAAAAAAGAGAATTAATATTGTACATTACCAAAAAGATAAACCAATTTTTTTAAAATTTAATTCTTGTTCGAGTACAGTTTTCTGTCCCCCACTCCCATCCCAGCCCACACCCCCATGCTCTCCACCTCCCTGCCATTTCCACCCCCCTTAGTTGTTCTCCATGTGTCCTTTATACTAGTTTCTTCCCCTTTTCCTTCCCCTTTTCCCCTGAAATTCTCTCCCCTCTCCCCTCTGGACCCTGTCAGCCTGTTCTTCATTTCAGTGTCTTTGGTCATATTTTGCTTGCTTGTTTGTTTTGTTGTTTAAGTTCCTGTTAAAGGTGAGATCATATGGTATTTGTCTTTCACCGCCTGGCTTATTTCACTCAGCATAATGCTTTCCAGTTCCATCCATGTTGTTGCAAATGGTAGTAGCTCCTTCTTTCTTTCTGCAGCATAGAATTCCATTGTGT
This sequence comes from Sturnira hondurensis, assembly GCF_014824575.4. Taxonomy (NCBI): domain Eukaryota; kingdom Metazoa; phylum Chordata; class Mammalia; order Chiroptera; family Phyllostomidae; genus Sturnira; species Sturnira hondurensis. The sequence goes on from NW_028078932.1 coordinate 978,577, forward strand.
AAATGTACCATAGCTTTTTGATCCATTCATTTACTGATGGGCATCTAGGTTGCTTCCAACTTTTGGCTATTGTAAATTGTGCTGCTATGAACATTGGGGTGCATAGGTTCTTTTGGATTGGTATTTTAGGGTTCTTAGGATATAATCCCAGCAGTGGAATTGCTGGATCAAAAGGCAGGTCCATTTTTAGTTTTCTTAGAAAATTCCATACTGTTTTCCATAGTGGTTGTACCAGTCTGTAATCCCACCAACAGCGAACTAGGGTCCCCTTTTCCCCACAGCTCCCCCAACATTTGTTGTTTGTTGAGATTAACCAAAATTTTCAAAAGCTAGTAATTAAAGAATTATGAAAATACATATTAAACTGATGGGAAAATAGTTAAATGACAGGAGTAAGTTTTTATCACCAATTTAAATGTAAGTGGGTAAATTTTTTAAAATAAGAGACAGATAACAGAACAATAGATAAAAAAGAAGGCACAATACGACTGTATCTACATATCATCTACAAAAAAACTAACTTTAGATGCAAAAAACCAAAGCAATGGAAAATAAAGTGATTGAAAAAGATATCCCAAGAAAATATTAACCAAAGGAGATCCGGAAATGTTATATTATTATTAGTCAAGTAGATATTAAGCAATAAAAGACTACAGGAGATTAAGAAGGACATTGTCTATTGATTAAAGGTATCTACCAACACTATATAGGAAGTATAAATATATATGTCCTTAACAACAGAGTTTCAAAATATGTAAAGTAATAACTGTCAAAATTAAGGAGAGAAATATACAAATATAGAATAATAGATGGAGACTTTAATATCTCACTTTTAATAATGCAATAAACAATAAAACAGAGTAAAATATAAAGAAATAGAAGACTTGAAAAGTTCTATAAAGCAGTAAAACCTAACATATATATGAGGAATACCCCAACTGAGAATACTTAATTGTCATATATTCTACTCAATAGTACATAGACTATTGTCCAGAAGGAACCATTATGTTAGGTGACAAAACAAGTCTTAAATCAATTTTGAAAGACAGAAATCATTAAAGTATCTTTTTTGAAAACCACAGAATGTAACCAGAAATAAATAACAGAAAGACAACTGAAAAATTCACAAGTATATAAAAATAAACAACATAAACTTATATAAGGAAGGAGATAACAAAATAAGTCACAAAGTAAATTAGAAAATACCTCAATACAAATAAAAATAAAAACACAACACACAGGCAGGGCCAATACAGCAGTGTAGAAAGACCCTTAACTTACCTCTTCCCATGAACACAAGAAACACACACCTTTTTAGATAGTAATTCCTCCTGAAGGAGAACTGAGGGCTGATTTGAACAACTGCTGCACAACAAACTATAGAGGCACCACACAGAGAACAGTAGGAGAGACAGCAAAAATGGAATCTCACCATTGATCTACAGTAGGGCAGGATAATGCTGACAAGCCCACATACAAACTTGCCTACCTGGACTACACGCTAAGAAAATTCATTTACTTAACCCTACAGCATCTGTCAAATGGGCAGACATCTACTGGAAGTGGGTGGGGATGAGGGTCGGGTGGAGGTAGACAAAGTAGGGGATGGGAACATCTGTAATAGTATAAACAATAAGAATAAAGAATAAAATAGAATTTTAAAAAGCACATATATATAAAATTCACCAATGTCAAGTTGCTATAAAAATTTGAAAATCTTTTTCTTAATTTCAATTTTTCTTGCTATTGTTTAGTTCACAAACCAGCTCCATCCTCAGACACTCAATGAGTAGCACTGGCAAAATGCATTTTAACATGCACATGAATCATGTGGGTATTTTGTTAACATCCAGGTTCTAATAGTTCTGGAATCAGGTTTGAGATTTGGTGTTTCTAAAAATTTACCGGGGTAAGTCTACAATGCTGTTGGTCTGTAAAACAAAATTTCAGCCATTCAGCTGTAAGTAATTAGATAATGTGCTTCCAGTGGGAAAAGATTGTGTATATTCATTTTTATAATTCTAGTGCCCATCACAATAGCTACATAAGAAAAGTTTAGTTTGCTCTGGCTAGTGTGGCTCGGTGGATTGAGTACAAGCCTGTGAACCAAAGGGTCACTAGGTCAATTCCCAGTCAGAGAACATGTCTTGGTTGTAGGCCAGGTCCCCAGTAGGGGTCACACAAGAGGCAACCACACATTGATGTTTCTCTCCTCTTTCTCTCTTCCTTCCCTTCTGTCTATAAATAAATAAATAAATAAATCTTTTTTAAAAAGAATACTTTAGTTTGTGGAGAATGATCCACTTTATGACCTTTCCATTTCCATGGATCCCTGAACTCTCTTTTAAAAAATATTCAATTTATTGCAAATGTATACTTTTATAAAATACATTTGAGATAAATTACTAGAAAAGTGAAATTAAAATGAAAAAATATATAAAATTCAACACATCTTTGGATGTTGCAGCAATGTCAGATGTCCTGCATTTTGATTCTGTCCTGCATTCTAAATTCATGAAGCTGTATTAAGGAAAGCATTTCTTGAATCCACGTGGTCTCGTGCAACACTGATTTTGTAACAGTGATGAGGGGATGGTGTTTTTCAAACAGGTGAATCTTTCATTGTTTTCAATGCACTGTCATGTAACTACTGCTCTGAAGAGACATTGTCAAAATTTTATATTTTGTTTTTTTCTTCTTTGATTGAGGTGACTACATTGACTGGTTTAACTTGTGAAACTAGTTATGCATGCAAAACAGGATGAATATAGTAAGTTCTGGGAAACTAGGCAGCAAAGCTTCATGAAAGCTGTTCTAAGTATTGTTTTAATAAGTTCAATAATGCATTACCTATGAGGCATGGCATTTTACCAAGCTTGTGACTCATGTCACTGTCATCAAGCTTTTCTCTGTTTTATATCTACCTTCTTTGGGCAAATTGTGACATGGTGGTTTTAGCAAAAGAGCTTTCAAAAAGCTCCCAAAAAGACTTATGAGTAATCTCCAGCTTCAGAGAATTCTGTCAATCTGATTTGAAGTGTACCACACAAATGAACCTGCTTTTAGAATTACAGCAAATGGTTCATAATAGAATATACAAATAATGTATTATAGAATTGTATGCCTGAAACCTATATTATTTTTATTAACTGATGTCACCCCAATAAATTCAATTAAGGTGAAAACAGCCCTGGCTGATTTAGCTCAGTGGATTGAGAGCCAGCCTGTGAATCAAAGGGTCATTGGTTCAATTCCCAGTCAGGGCACACGCCTGGATTGTGGGCCAAGTCCCCAGTAGGGCACATGTGATAGGTAACTACACACTGATAGTTCTCTTCCTCTCTCCCTACCTTCCCCTCTTTCTAAAAATAAATTTTAAAAAAATCTTCAAAAAAATGGAAAACCATACTGATATAAACATTCACTAAGAATAACAAAATGAGATGGGAGAAGGGCTGAGTAAATCACATTGTGTTTAACTAACCACTTAAGAATCCATTAAAGGTTTAAATTACAATATTCAATGCTTGCCTACCTGCTGAAGGTGTCCTTCAAAAAGTCCCCATGTGTTCTTGATGTCATGGGACTCCTTACATCTGCTTTCCCCTTTGGAGCATTTCTATTATTGCTCACCGAGATATATATTCAGAAACTAAAAACAGCCCTAAAGGATCTAATATGTTAACAAAAAAGTCCAGCTTTAGATTCCCTTAGAATACAGTCAAAGACTTGCCAATTGGTATATGAATCAATCAATAACACTTTTGATATTTGTGGGATGTATGCTATTATTTTACAACTTATGCATGTAAATTCATCACTCAACAGTCTAATTCTTGTCTTTATCACTTAATTTTAGTAAATGAGGACTACTTTAAGGAATGTTTTGTGTGGTAGCAAGATAGTTACAGAAATTATCAAAATGTGTGTAGTATGTCTTTTCAGATTATTTCAACTCTGCCTCCCTCATCACATGTAAGCTCTATGAGGGCAGGTATGAAATTTCAGCATCTAGAACAATGTCTGGCTCATTGAGGATGCTTAATAAGTATTTGTTCAATGAATGTTCAATTATTGTTTCAAACATTCTACTTAAAAGTTTAAATATGATTAATTGATATCTATATCTAAACATAAATTCAATTAGCCAAGTCTTAAATACTGGTGAACTTAAGCAACATTAAAAAATTTAAAGAAAAGCTAATCAATTTATGCATTTAAAGACATGCTCACTTACATTCAATATATAACCTTTCTTACTAACACTTAATACTGTTTTGAGTAAAGGAGCATCACCAAAAGTAATCACTCACACATATTTGTGTCTTTCCACAATGCTAGGTTTATTATGGGCGGCCCCACACAGCCACTGGAGCTGAAGTCTTATTCTGCTCTGAGCATGATTGTGAAACAGCCAAATTCCAGCAATGAATGGTTGGAGTTCTCAGTTCTTATAGCCCACAATGGCAAAGGTCCCACTCATATCAGTATCCAAATGGAGTCCTTATCCCAGTGTTTGGACTTGTGGTTTTGGAATTCTGGGACCTTGTCAAAGGCATTCCTTGTTAAACCCCATTACCTACTACATCTTGGGCATGTTGCCACTTCACATAACTGTTTTTTTTATTTTGTTAATTTAATTCTTTTTCAAGTACAGTTTTCTGTCTTTTACTCCCATCCCAGCCCACCCACCCCGTGCCCCCCACCTCCCTCCCATTTCCACCCCTGTTAGTTTTCCTCCATGTGTCCTTTATACTAGTTCCTGTAAATCCTTCCCCCTTTCCCCTGAAATTCCCTCCCCTCTCCCCTCTGGTCCCTGTCAGCCTGTTCTCTATTTCAGTGTCTTTGGTTATATTTTGCTTGCTTGTTTGGTTGTTCAGGTTCCTGTTAAAGATGAGATCATATGGTATTTGTCTTTCAACACCTAGCTTATTTCACTCAGCATAACACTTCCCAGTTCCATCCATGCTGTTACAAAGGGTAGGAGCTCCTCCCTTTTTCTACTGCATAGAATTCCATTGTGTATATATAACATAGTTTTTAAAAATATTTTATTTATTTATCTTTAGAAGGGAAGGGAAGGACCGAAGTATCAATGTATGGTTGCCTCTCGTGAGTCCCCTGCTGGGAACTGGCCTGCAACCCAGGCATGTGCCCTGACTGGGAATCAAACTGCGACCATCTGGTTTGCAGGCCTGCGCTCAATCACTGAGCTACACCAGCCAGGGCCATAACATAGTTTTTTGATCCACTCATTTACAGATGGGCACCTAGGTTGCTTCCAGCACTTGGCTATAGTAAATTGTGCTACTATGAACATTGGGGTGCATAAGTTCCTTTGAACTGGCATTTTAGGGTTCTTAGGATATAATCCCAGCAGTGGAATTGCTGGGTCAAAAGGCAGGTCCATTTTTAGTTTTCTGAGAAAATTCCTTACTGCTTTCTACAGTAGTTGTACCAGTCTGCAATCCCACCAAAAATAGATTAGGGTGCCCTCGTCTCCACAACATCTCCAACACTTGTTGTTTCTTGCTTTGTTTATGATAGCCATTCTGACTGGTGTTAAGTGGTTTCTCATTGTGGTTTTAATTTGCATCTCTCTGATAGCTAGTGATATTGAGCATCTTTTCATGTGTCTCTGGATCTTCTGTATGTCCTCCTTGGAAAAATGTCTGTTCAAGTCCTTTGCCCACTTTTCAATTTGGTTAGTGGTCTTCTGGGAGTGAAGTCGTGTAAGTTCTTTGTATATTTTGGAGATTAAACTCTTGTCTGAGGTATCATTGGCAAATATGTTTTCCCATACAGTTGGTTCTCTTTTTATTTTTATATTGTTTTTTCAGCCATGCAAAAGCTTTTTATTTTGATGAGATCCCATTTGTTTATTCTTTCCTTTATGTCTCCTGCTCTAGGGGACATATCAGTAAAAATGTTGCTGCGTGAAATATCTGAGATTTTCTTGCCAATATAATCCTTTAGGACTGTAATGATGTCACAGCCTATATTTAAGTATTTTATCTACCTTGAATTTATTTTGGTGTATGGTGTAAGTTGGTGCTCGAGTTTCTTTTCTTCTCTTTTTCTTTTTTTGCATGTAGCTATCCAGTTCTCCAAAAAACATTTGTTGAAGAGGCTATCATTAGTCCATTTTATGTTGCTGCTCACTTTGTCGAATATTAATTAACTGTAGAGAGTTGGGTTGATATATGGGCTCTCTGTTCTATTCCATTGGTCTATGTGTCTGTTTTAATGCCAGTACCAGGCTGTTTTGATTACAATGGCCTTGTAATGCAGTTTGGTATCAGATATTGTGATCCCTCTGACTCTGTTGTTCTTTCACAAAATTGCATCTGGTATTTGGGGTCGTTTATAGTTCTATATAAATTTTTGAAGTGTTTGCTCTAAGTCTGTGAAGTATGCCATTGGTACTTCAATAGGTATTGCATTCAATCTGTAAATTGCTTTGGGTAGTATGGACATTTTGATGATGTTAATTCTTCCAATCCATGAACAGGGTATATGTTTCCATTTGTTTGTGTCTTCCTTGATTTCTTTCTTCAGTGTTGTGCAGTTTTCTGCATACAGGTCTTTTACCTCCTTGGTTAAGTTTATTCCCAGATTTTTTATTTTTCTTTTGGGTATATTGAATGGGATTTTTTTCTTGATTTCTGCTTCTGCTGTGTCATTGTTGGTATACAAAAATGCTTTTGATTCCTGGATATTGACTTTGTATCCTGCTCTTTTGCCAAATTCATTTATCAGGTCGAGCAGTTTTTTGGTAGAGTCTATAGCATTTTTCATGTACACTATCATGTCATCTGCAAACAATGACAGTTTGATTTCCTACTTTCTGATTTGGATGCCTTTTATTTCCTTTTCTTGTCTGATTGCTGTTGCTAAACTTTCCAATGCTATATTGAATAGAAGTGGTGAAAGTAGACAACCTTGTCTTGTTCCTGATCTTACTAAAAAAGATTTTAGTTTTTGCCCACTGACTATGATATTGGTGCAGGTTTCTCATGTATGGTCTTTATTATGTTGAGGAATACTCTCTCTATTCCCACTTTGCTGAGTGTTTTTATCATAAATGGGTGTTGTACCTTGTCAAAAGCTTTTTCCGAGTCTATTGATATGATCACGTGATTTTTCTCTTTCCTTTTGTTTATGTGATGTATTACATTTACTGATTTGCGAATATTGAAACATCCTTGCATCCCTTGGATGAATCCCAATTGATCATGGTTTTATGATCTTTTCTTAATTCAAGTTTTATTTATTTATTTACATATTTTTAAAGTATATTTTATTGATTACACCATTACAGTTGTCCCATTTCCTCCTTCACGCCCCTCCACCCTGCACACCCCTCCCCCACCATTCCCCCCCTTCGTTCATGTTCATGTGTCACAAGTTCTTTAGATTATATATTTCCCATAGTATTCCTGTCCTCCCCCCATCTATTTTCTACCTACCATCTATGCTACTTAGTCTCTGTACCTTCTCCCCCTTCTCCACCTCCCACTCCCCTGTTGCTAACCCTCCATGTGATCTCCATTTCTATGGTTCTTCTCTGGATCAAGCTGTCCTCTTAGTTTGCTTTTGTTTTAGGTGTGTTTGTTAACAACTGTGAGTTTGGTGTCCTTTCACTGTTCATATTTTTTATCTTCTTTTTCTCAGCTAAGTCCCTTTAACATTTCATATAATAAGGGCTTTCTGATGATGAACTCCTTGAATTTGACTTTATCTGAAAAGCACTTGATCTGCCCTTCTATTCTAAATGAAAGCTTTGCTGGATAGAGCAATCTTGGATGTAGGTCTTTGGATTTCATGACTTGGAATACTTCTTTCCAGCTTCTTCTTGCCTGTAAGGTCTGTTTTTAGAAATCAGCTGACAGTCTGATGGGAACTCCTTTGTAGGTGACTGTCCCCTTATCTCTTGCTGCTTCTAGAATTCTCTCCTTCATTTTAATCTTGGCTAATGTAATCATGATGTGCCTTGGTGTGTTCCTTCTTGGGTGCAACTTCTTTGGCACTCTCTGAGCTTCCTGGATTTCCTGGAAGTCTATTGTTTTTGCCAGACTGGGGAAGTTCTCCTTTATTATTTGTTCAAATAAGTTTTCCACTTCGTCTTTTGCTTTGCCTTCTGGTGCCCCTATAATTCTGATGTTGGAATTTTTAAAGATGTCCTGGAGGTTCCAAAGCCTCTCCTCATTTTTTTGAATTCTTGTTTCTTCCTTCTTTTCTGTTTGGTTGTTTCTTTCTTCCTTCTGGACAACTCCCTTGATTTGAGTCCCAGTTTCCTTTCCACCACTGTTGGTTTCCTGTGCATTTCCCTTCATTTCAATCAGTTTAGCCTTCATATGTTCCTCTAATTTGTGGCTAAAATCAACCAATTCTGTCAGCATCCTGATAACCAATATTTTGAACTGTGCATCTGAAAGGCTGGCTATTTCTTGGTCACTTAGAATTATAGGCTCTGGGGCTTTGAGCTGTCCTTGAGACATAATCTTTGGTCTGTTCAAACCTGTTATGTTTGAGGGGCGGAGCCTTCAGTGTTCACCAGGGCCATTCCAGTCTGACCCCACTGTGCCGCTGACTCTGCCCCTCTTACTGATCTGGCTGAGTGGTTTGTTGTTGTTGGACTTCCATACAGTTCAATTTTCACTGTTTTGGCTGCATTTTTATTTCTAAAATTTGGCTGTCTTTAAATTTAGTTGTGGGAGGGGGCACTGTATTTCCACCTACACCTCCATCTTCACTGGAAGTTCTTCCTGCTTATGATCTTTTTAATGTGTTGTTGGATGTGATTTGCCAATATTTTGTTGAGGATTTTAGCGTCTATGTTCATCAGCGATACTGGCCTGAAGTTTTCTTTCTTTGTTGTGTCTCTATCTGGCTTTGGGATTAGGATGATGCTGGCTTCATAAAAAGAGTTGGGGAGTTATCCAACCTTTTTGGATTTTTTGGAATAGTCTGTGAAGAATACGGGTTAGTTCTTCCTTAAAAGCTTTGTAGAATTCTCCTGTGAAACCATCTGGTCCAGGGCTTTTGTGTGATCGGAGTTTTTTGATTACTTCTTCAATTTCATCTGCTGTTATTGGCCTGTTCATGTTTTCTGCTTCTTTTTCATTGAATTTTGGAAGATTATATTTTTTGTAGAAATTTGTCCATTTCATCTGGTTTTTCAAATTTCTTGGCATACAGTTCTGCATAGTAATTTCTTACAATCCTTTCTATTTCTGTGGTGTCAGTGGTAATCTCTCCTCTTTCATTTCTGATTGTGTTTATTTGTGTCCTCTCTCTTCTTTTCTTGATGAACCTACTTAACGTCTGTTTGTTTTGGTTTATTTTTTCAAACAACCAACTCCTGGATTCATTGATCCTTAGAATTGTGCTTTTAGTCTCTATGCCACTTAATTCTGCTCTGATCTTGCTTATTTCCTTCCTTCTACTTGCTCTGGGCTGTCTTTGTTGTTGTTCTTTGAGTTCTTGCAGGTGTTGGGTTAGGTTGTTTGTTTGAAATGTTTCTATCTTTTGGTAAGCCTGTATTGGTATGAACTTCCCTCTCAGGACTGCCTTCACTGTGTCCCATAGGTTTTGGGTTGTTGTGAGTTCATTTTCATTTGTTTCCAGAAGCTTTTTGATTTCTTTCCTAATTTCAATCTTGACCCATTACTTGTTTAATAGCATACCATTCGGTCTCCGTGCTTTTGGGTGTTTTGGGTTTTTTCCTGTGGGATTGGTTTCTAATTTCAGTCCCTTGTGGTCAGAGAAAATGCTTGCTATGATTTCTATTTCCCTGAAATTTTTGAGACTCATTTTGTATCCTATCATGTGATCTATATTTGAAAATGTTCCATGTGCATTTGAAAAGAATGTGTATTTAGTTTCTTTGGGATGAAGGATTCTATATATATCAATTAGGTCCATTTCATCTAGAGTGTCATTTAATGCTGCAATATCTTTGTTGATATTTTGTTTGTAAGATTTGCCCATTTTAGACAGTGGGGTGTTAAAATCCGCTACTATAATTGTGTTGCTGTCAATATCTTTCTGGAGGTCCTCTAGGATTTTCTTTATATATTTGGGGCTCCTATGTTGGGTGCATATATATTTACAATGTTAATGTCTTCTTTATGGATTCTTCCCTTGAGTATTATGAAGTGACCATCTGGGTCTGTCTTTATGGCCCTGTTTTTGAAGTCTATTTTGTCTGATATAATAATTGCTACCCCGGCTTTTTTTCTTGCCCATTTGCTTGGAAAATTTGTTTCCATCCTTTCACTTTCAATCTGTGGTGTTCTTTTGACCTGAGGTGGGTCTCTTGTAGGCAGCATATGTGTGGGTCAGGCTTTCTTATCCATTCAGCTATTCTATGTCTTTAATTGGTGCATTTAATCCATTTACATTTAGGGCTATTATTGAAAGGTACTTATTCATTGCCATTTGTGTACCTGCATTCCCCTCCATCTCTCTCTTTTCCTTCCTTTCCTTAAAGCAGCCCTTTTAGTAATTCCTGTAGAGCTGGTTTGGTGGAGGCATATCCTTTTAGACCTCTTTTGTCTTGAAAGCTCTTTATTTGGCCTTCTATCTTGCCTGAGAGCCTTGCTGGGTAAAGTAGCCTTGGTTGTACGCCTCTGTTTCTCATTCCGTGGAATATTTCCTGCCATTCTCTTCTTGCTCGGAATTTTTCCATTGAGAAGTCAGTAGCCAAACTTATTGGGACCCCCTTGCATGTTACTTCCTTTTTTCCCCTTGCTGCCTTTAAGATTCTCTCTTCGTCTTGGAATTTTGCCATTTTAACGATGATGTGTCTTGCAGTAGGCCTGTTTGGGTTCCACCTTATTGTGACTCTGTGAGCTTCCTCGATTCATGTGACTTTCTCTCTCCTCAACCTAGGAAAATTTTCCATTATTACTCTTTCAAGTAGGTTTCTTATCCCTTGTTCTTTTTTTCTCCTTCTGGTATTCCTATTTTTCGGAAATTATTAGGTTTCATATTGTCTTGCATTTCTCTTAAACTCTCCTCATTCTTTCTGTTTCTCTTTTCGATTACTTGGTCCGTCTGGGAGATTCTTTCTACCCTGGTTTCGATCTCACTTATGCAGTCTTCCGCCTCATCAATCCCACTCTTCATACCTTCTACTGTGTTCTTTAGTTCAGAAAATGTATTCTTCATTTCTTCTTGGCCTTTGCTGATGGTTTCGATTTCCTTTTTCATGTTGGTATAGTTTGCGGAGAGTTCATTGTAACTCCCCTGTAATTTCCGGTACCTCGTTGTAAGCTCTTTGAATTTCCTGATAACCAGTGCTTTGAATTCAATATCTGATAGTTGACTTGCCTCTATTTCATCTAACATTCTTTCTGACACTTCCTCCTTTTCTTTCATTTGGGAATTGTTTCTTTGTCTTCCCATTGTTTGTGATGCTCTTCTTGTTGGCCTTAGCTTCTTAAATTGATCTGTTCTGGTTCCCTGGGTTTATGGTGTGAACTTCTGTGGTAGGATACCTGTGAAATTCAGTGGTGCAGCCTCCTGCAGGTGTCTTGGTGTTCTCTGTTTCCACCTACTCCTCTTGTTGGTTTCCAGCTGGTCAAACCTTTTCTTCTCGTCTCAGTAGCTGCATCAGCCTGAGGAGCTATTAGTGTGGCCTTTGTCGTGCCTCGGTGAGCTAAACTGGTCTTGCCAGTGCCCTCCCAACATCCAGACTGGCGCCGCTCTCCTGCGCCCCACTGAGAGCATATTTTTTCTCAGGCTTCCCACCCCTGGCCTGGCATGAGGGCATGCGCTCTCAGCCAGGCTTTCCTGCTCTTGCAGACTTGGGTATGGACCTTTTCCAGTCCTTTGGCAGAACACACAGAGCAACTCACAATTCTCCCACGCTGACAGCCACAGCCTGACTCCCGGTGCTTCTCAGTTTTGCGTCAGCTGGGGCGGGAAGGAGCTGGTGACTGGCTCTCTTCCAGGGGCCTTGGTAGTAGCCTGAGACTCTCAGGGTCTGTGGCAGACCTGTTCTTACCCCGCACTACAGGGAACGCACGGGGACTCTCAGTTCCCCAAGCTGACATCCACAGCCTGTCTCCCGGTGCTTCTCAGTCTGCGCAGGCTGGGTAGGGATGCAGCTCACGACTGGCTCTCTTCCAGGGGCCTTGCTAGTAGCCTGAGACTCGCAGGGTCTGTGACAGACTCGGCTCTGACCCCACGCTACAGGGAACACACGGGCGGCTCTCAGTTCTCCCAAGCCGGCAACCACAGCCTTACTCCATGGGTTATCAGAGCTCTCTGGTTTGCTTCCCAATGCCCACTCCTCTCTCTGCCACTACAGGCAAAATGATCTCTCCTGGTGTTTTTCAATCTGTTCCCTGCTGGTTAGGGAGGGTGCTGGTGACTAGTTCTCTCCCCCAGTTGTTGTTGCCTGCCCTTGGCTCTCAGGGACCAGGGCACCCTGCCAGGGCCCTGGCACAGCCCAGCGGAGGGCCTGCAGCCTCTGCACTGTTCCCTCGTACCTTGTTGATCTGCAGTCGTCTCCTCTCCTCAACCTCTGGTCATTCAGTGTCCACTACACTTTCTGGAGTCCTATCTTCCTATATGCTGGGTCCCTGATGGCTCTCCGCTGCGCTCCTCTGTCAATTCCACCCGGTTTTTCTCTGGTGCATGGAGGGAAGTGAAATCCTTTGTCCTACTCTGCCACCATCTTCTCCTCTCTTTATCGCCCTTTCTTGAAGTCTATCTTGTCTGGTATGAGTATTGCTACACCAGCTTTTTTTTTCTTGTCCATTTGCTTGGAAAATTTGTTTCCAGCCTTTCACTTTTAGTCCGTGTAGGTCTTTTCTCCTGTGGTAGGTGTCTTGTAGGCAGCATATGTGTGAGTCATGCTTTCGTATCCATTCAGCTATTCTATGTCTTTTGATTGGAGCATTTAATGCATTTATGTTTAATGTTATCGTTGATAGGTACTTATTCATTGCCATTTTTGTACCTGTGTTCTTCTCTGTCTCTCTTTACCTTCCTTAGAGCCATCCTTTTAGCATCTCTCCCAGAGCTGGTTTGGTGGAGGCGTATTCTTTTAGACTTCTTTTGTCTTGGAAGCTCTTTATTTGGCCTTCTATCTTGATTGAGAGCATTGCTGGGTAAAGTAGCCTTGGTTGCAGGCCTCCAATTCTCATTACTTGGAATACTTCTTGCCATTCTCTTCTTGCTTGTAGTGTTTCCTTGAGCAGTCAGTAGCTAACCTTATTGGGGCTCTCTTGTATGTTGCTTCCTGTTTCTCCCTTGCTGCCTTTAAGATTCTCTCTTTATCTTGGAATTTTGTCATTTTAATGATGATATGTCTTGACGTGGGCCTCTTTGGGTTCCTCTTGATTGGGACTTTCTGTGATTCCTGAATTTGTGTGACTTTTTCTCTCATCAAATTAGGGAAGTTTTCCTCATTATTTTTTCAAATAGGTTTTCCATCCCTTGTTGTCGTTGTTCTTCTTCTGGTATCCCTATTATTCAGATATTATTATGTTTCATATTATCTTGCATTTCTTTTTTTTATTTTGTGTGTGTATATATTAGTTTATTTATTTTTTAAATTTATTTAATTATTTTTCAAGTACAGTTTTTGTCTATTACTCCCATCCCATCCCACCCACCCATACTCCCACCTCCCTCCCATTTCTACTCTTCTTATTTGTTGTGCATGTATCCTTCATATTTGTTCCTCTAAATCCCTCCCCTATTTTCCCTGAAATTCCCTCTCCTCTTCCCTCTGGTCACTGTCAGCCTGTTTTCTATTTTAGTCTCCTTGGTTATATTTTGCTTGCTTGCTTGTTTTGTTGTTTAGCTTCCTGTTAAAGGTGAGATCATATGGTATTTGCCCTTCAACACCTGGCTTATTTCACTCAGCATAATGCTTTCCTGTTCCATCCAGACAGCAGCGGTACAGTGGAGTCTCAAGGACAGGAGCAAAGACAAGAGCAGCAGGGACTTCGCTGGTGCACAGTCCTGGGACCAGTGCCCAGCGTGGAGTGCCCAGCATGCCTCGGCGGGTGTCCAGTGTGCCTGGGTCGGTGCCCAGCGCTCAGGTCCAGCTCCCGGTGCATCTCCCTCAGACTCTTTGGGAGCCCTGGGCCTGCTGAAGGGTCCTTGGGAGAGAGCTGGGTTATCAGCTCCCTCCATCCCCAGGCCAAGCAAGGTTGGGCGCCAGGAGAGACTTGTTGGCTAGGGTTCACAGAGAGGTTGCTGAGGACAATGGGCCGAGATCAACTGCAAACTCTGTGTTTGCCAGCCCTGGAGAACTGAAAGGCACAGTGTGTGGCTCTGAGTCATAGTCACAGCCACCCTGTCTGCTTTTTGAAGGAATCAAAAGCAGAAGTGATGAGGCAGAAGATCAGATCAGTGAGTTGGAGGACAAAGTAGAAAGAAACTCACAGAAAGCAAGAAAAAGAAAAGAGGCCCAGAAAAAATGAAGAGGGATTGAGAGAATTTACAGATTCAATGCAATACCTATTAAAGTACCAATGGCATATTTCACAGACATAGAACAAACACTTCAAAAATTTATGTGGAACCATAAAAGACCCTGAATAGCAACCACCATTTGTAGAAAGAAGAACAAAGTAGGAGGGATCACAATACCTGATATCAAACTGTACTACAAGGCCACTGTAATCAAAACAGCCTGGTACTGGCATAAAAACAGGCACATAGACCAATAGAACAGAACAGAGCGCCCAGAAATAAACTCAACTGTCTACAGTCAATTAATATTCGACAAAGGGGTCAGTGACATAAAATGAGGTAAAGATAGCCTCTTCAACAAATGGTGTTGGGAGAACTGGACAGCTACGTGCAAAAAAAAAAAAGAAACTTGAGCACGAACTTACACAATACACCAAAATAAATTCAAGGTGGATAAAAGACTTAAATATAAGTCGTGACACCATTAAAGTCCTAGAGGAGAATATCGGCAGGAAAATCTCAGTTATTTCATGCAGCAACATTTTTACTGATATGTCCCGTAGAGCAAGGGATATAAAGGAAAGAATAAACAAATGGGATCTCATCAAAATAAAAAGCTTCTGCACAGCTTAAAAAAACAGCATTAAAATAAAAAGACAACCAACTGTATGGGAAAACGTATTTGCCAATGATACCTCAGACAAAGGTTTAATCTCTAAAATATACACAGAACTCACACAACTTCACTCTAAGAAGACAACTAACCAACTAAAAAATGCGGAAAGGACTTGAACAGACACTTCTCCAAGGAGGACATACAGAGGACCCAGAGACACATGAAAAGATGCTCCATATCACTTGCTATCAGAGAGATACAAATTAAAACCACAATTAGATACCACTTAACACCAGTGAGAATGGCCATCATAAGCAAAGCAACAAACAACAAATGTTGGAGAGGGTATGGGGAAAAGGGGACTCTGGTCCACTGTTGGTGGGATTGCAGACTGGTACAACCATTATGGAAAACAGTATGGAATTTTCTCAGAAAACTAAAATTGGACTTGCCTTTTGACCCAGCAATTCCACTGCTAGGATTGTATCCTAAGAACCCTAAAACATCAGTCCCAAAGAACCTATGCACCCCAATGTTCATAGCAGCACAATGTACAATAGCCAAGAGTTGGAAGCAACTTAGGTGCCCGTCAGTAAATGAATGGATCAAAAATTATCATACATATACACAATGGAATTCTATGCAGCAGAGAGAGAGAAGGAGCTCCTACCTTTTGCTGCTCCTCCATAGATTGGCCAGGATAATCTCCCATGTGTACAAGGAGATGGATTCCACTGCTTCCTACTCCATCGCCATCTTGCCTCTCTCTCTTGACATAACTGTTATGGCTGATAATGACTCCATATCGGATTGTCAAATGTGTCTAAAATGTCAGCTCTGTTTTTTACTTATACAACAACTCACTCACAACTTAATTTAAGTCTGTTTTTTTTAAGCATTTAAAAATTTAATTATTGTTCAAGTACAGTTTTCTGTCTTTTATTCCCATCCCAGCCCACCTCCCCAGTGCTCCCCACCTCCCTCCCATTTCCACTCCCCTTGGTTGTTGTTCATGTGAATCCTTCCCCCTTTCCCCTGAAATTCTCTCCCCTTCGCCCTCTGGTCCCTGTCAGCTTCTTCTGTATTTCAGTGCCTTTGGTTATATTTTGCTTGCTTGTTTGCTTTATTGTTTAGGTTCCTGTTCAAGGTGATATCATATCGTATTTGTCTTTCACTGCCTGGCTTATTTCACTCAGCATAATGCTTTCCAATTCCTTATTGCATAGGGTTGTAGCTCCTTCTTTCTTTCTGCTGCATAAAATTTCATTGTGTAAATGTACCATAGTTTTTGGATCCATTCACTTACTCATGGGCATCTAGGTTGCTTCCAACTCTTGGCTATTGTAAAGTGTGCTGCTATGAACATTGGGGTGCATAGGTTCTTTTGGATTAAGTCTGGTTTTAATCGCAAATTAAATTATAATACTTCTTTCCAGTTCATTCTGAAGCTTATCTTAGAGTCAAATCTCTCTTATCTTTGGCTGTACAAGCGTCTGAGACTTAACACAGGTCTCTTTGGGAAGAAGAACATGCTACTACCAATAGTTTAAGGTTACCAGAGCAAATTATTTTTAGAACTCTCTATATCATAGCATCAAACTGAAGTAAACCCTCATATGACAAAGAGAAAACTAAGGGCACATAAATGTGCCCTTAAAATACTCTAATCTCATCTCTATGCCTACTCCCAATCGGAAAGTCACTTTCTGTCCTTTTTTTATTGTTGTTCAAATACAGTTGTCTCCAATCCTCCCACCCCCATCACTCCTAAAGAAGGACACTCTGTGCTCCCTGCTCAAGGCAATCTCTATTTCTAGCCATTTAATAGTGATTAGAAATATTCTGAAAGCCTATAACCTCTCCTGTTTGCCATTGACACATGTTGGTTTGCGAAAAGGATGTCCATTTTCATAGAACAATCCACTTTGAACAGAAATATAAAATGACATCAATGGACTTACTGCTCTCCTTCTTTCCTCACTGTGCTAGAAACACAGTAAGCTCTTTGCTGTCCCTGAGAACACTCCAGGAACATTTATGCCTTCCTTGTTCACTTTTCTTCATAGTATTTATCATCATCTGTCTTTCCATAGGTTTTACTTACTCATATATTGTCTGTATTCTCTCCATATTGTTAATTACACAAATACATCTATAGCTTATTATGTTTTGCATTTCTAAAGATTAACTCTTTTTTCTTGTGTCAAAATTACAAATTTGTTTTATTTTTTATTGTATTTTTCCATTATCATTTGACCTCCTTATTCTCCCTTCCCTACAATCACTACACTGTCATCCATGTCCATGAGTCCTTTTTCCTTTTGGCTTGATTCCTTCACCCCCTAACTTCTACCCCCCAGTAACTGTCAATCTGCTCCCCATCTATGAGTCTATCTCTATTTCACTTATCCATAATCTTTGTCGTAGGTATACACTATTCCTATATCTAGTTTGCAAATGAAGAAAATGACCAATAATAAATTAACTTGAACAAGGTCATACAAATATTAAGTGTGGAGTTGAAATTAAAGTGCAGATAATATGGCTATGACCAGTGTAGCTCAGTTGTTTGGAGCATCATCTCATAACCAAAAGGTTAGGGTTTGATTCCCAGTCAGGGCACATATCTAGGTTGCAGTTTGAAACCCAATGTGGGTGCAAATGATCTCTCATCCAGACTCCTCATACAGGAGGCAACCAACTGGTTGGCACATACCTAGGTTGCAGTTTGAAACCCAGTTTGGGCACAAATGATCTCTGGTCCAGACTCCTCATACAGGAGGCAACTAACTGATGTTTCTCTCTCACATCAATTTTCTCTTCTCCCTTCCTCTCTTACTTCCTTTCTCTCTAAAACCAATAAAAAAATGTTCTCGGGTGAGGATGTTAAACAAATATAGATAATATGGCCCCAGAATCCATTCCTTTAAACAATATGGTATATTTAGAATATAAGATTTGTAAGGGCAGAGAGTTTGAGTGTTTTTTTTTCCAGCTGTATATTCCCAGTGCCTAGAAGAATGACTGGCCCATAGTGGATTCTCAATAAATATTTGTTGTATTTATCAATGTATTACTTTGATGGTAAAGAAAGAAGCAATGTCTTCATACTCTACTATAGTTTTTCCTGGTAGTTTGGAAAGTTGGTGTTGTCAGCTAATTCATGGAATTTTGTCCTTAGAGAGGTCTGTGGATATGGATTGACACATTAAAATTACTCAGTGAGTTGTACAGCAGCATAGTATTATTGGATGGCTGTCAAAACGTGTTATGAATTCTTAGGAGAGATCCTGGTGTTGTGAAAAAGGAGCTGAACAGACTGATGAGACTTTAGGGATCTGCTCCCCCAAACTCTTCTTCAAACAAATATCTTTGCTTGTATCTGCTTTTTAAAAATATTCAGATGTTCCTAAGGATTTTATTTGAACAAGAAACTGAAAATGTTTGGAAACTACAGGCACAGTGGAAAGAATTCTGACTGAATCCAGTTAGCTTATTACTTTGGTTCTGCCTTCTTCAAGGTGTTACTAAGAACATGAAATGAGATGACTGTAACAAATGTCTTTTAGTATAATTGGGATTCGTCTCTATTTTGATCAGAATAGGTGGTCCCCTATCTATTAAATAACTTTTTGCCCACCTTGCCACTAAATAAAATAATTTTTCTAAACAATAAAGTAATTGAAATTAAAAAATAATAATTTTCCCCATTCACCTGATGCAGTGCCTGTAATTTGTGTCCTTAGAGTCACTTCTTTTGACTAAGGGAGTATTTTGACGTACTTTTGCTAAAATATCCTGAAAGCAAAATTAATCCACCACAACCAATTAATGCATTAGTATAAAATCATTTATCAGATTAGCAAGTATCATTAAGTAAGAGAAAGTTCCTAAAGGAATGGGAACATGGAATGACAAATATCAAGAACAGAGAAATGAAGGACTTTGAGAAAACAAAAATAATAATCCCTCATATCATTTAATTCTTTACAGTCTTTGCACCATTTTCACATATTTTGTCTTCACAAGTATACAAAGGAAATATATATGTGTGTATATATATATATATATATAATATTACAGATAATGAGACTGTAGCTCAAGAAAATTAATCTGACCTGTACCAACCTGAAAATTTACATTGAAATGCCCTCCCTCTATGCATAGATGACTCATTTAAATCATTCTGCCAACTTGATTCAGTTTATATGTTTTCTCTAAAGAGCATTCTTTGATCCCTATAGACTTGATAAAATGCTTCCCGGATGTTGTGCTTCTTAAAACATAGCCAATGACATATTAGTGTGATTTTCTGCTCAATGAACTGTTTTCAACTGCTGGATTTTAAGCATTCTTGATGGAAGAAAACCCGTTTATCTTGCTCAGTATTTTCTCTGTGCCTAAATTAGGGCCTGGCAAATATATAGCAACTGTTCAACATAGTTATTGAATAAATAAATGATTTACAAATGTTCAAAAGTATATTCTACTGAGTGGAAGTTGGTCTTGGCAGAGCTTGGTCACCATTCAAATGTATTAAGTCATACCTGGGTAAGATTATTCAAATCCTAGAATCAGGCCAAAGGTAATGACATTTTCCTTGACTACAGGCCACCTTTCATATTTTTTCTTAAAAAAACCCTCAATCCAAATATAGTCATTTATAATTAATACTTGTCAAAACTAAAACCAGGCAGATTGCTGTTATGTGATAGCTTAAATTCAGAAATCATTATGCTCCTCTGGTTTTTTTATACTGTTTGTTTTCATGTAGGGACTTGCTTTTATTTTAATTTTTGCAAATGTGTGACATTAATGGAAATCATTACATTAAGTTAACAGGCTTAGAAGCAATCTAGAAAGACATCCCAAGTGTGTTCTTAATTTTCTTTATTAAAACTCAATTTTTAAAAACTTTAGTATAAATTTAAATCAACTCTATTACTATCATATTGATTAGTGGATTATTTAAATATTGGCCTCTGTGAGAGTCATAATCTTGAGCTTAGCTTTTATTATTATTTTTATCATCAGTTTGCAACCACTGTAAAATAGAATGCCTTTTGTAAACACTTAGTTGGACACTACCATACTATGAACTTTAAAAACTGATTTTGTTTGGTTAGCAGATTTTGTTGTCATCTCTCTAATTAATCAACTCTATACTGAATGTATCTCATAGTGATGAATTAATAGAGTTACTCATTATGATCTTAATATATTCTTAGTGACAAGTGCAGTTCAAGAAAACATCTGGGAAATTCAGTCCACAAACGATTCTGCCATAATGACCATCTAAAGCAAGGGATCACCTTCATTCTGTTGATATTTTTTACCCAATTCATAAAATGAAAATACCACACTTACAGAGTACTGTTAATACTCAAGGGACCATTTGTGTGTTCTGTAGATTAACAAATATTTTAAACTAAAGTTTCAAAATAGAAGTCAATATACAAATTCCTGAACTGCATTTTGAAGATTTCAGATTTTTAAAATTATATAAAATTATAAGTTCAGATGTTGTAGTTACTAAATATTCACTCATGTTAAATGTAGAACATTTATTGCTATTGACAGCTCTAAAGATTGGAGAAAAAAGAGTATAGAAATATATTACTTTTTAATGAATGGTTACAAAGTAATCCATTGATAGTGAAGAAAAACCAAGCAATGTAAAATAAACAAAAATAGCAAATGTGCAATCTTTCTCACATTAACTTCCTGTAGCTAGTGAACACAGCTTCTGGGGTATAAGATTTGATTTTCTGATTTGGCATTAAATATTTGCTTCTAATTATAATCTTATGTGAGACAACAACAAAAACTAATTTGCATTATTAATGATGCAAGTAATGTGATGTTTAGTCTGCTCAGACTGGTAATAAAGAGAAAAGCATGTTGGAGATTTACTTTACATTTTTTTCCTTTGGAAACCAAGTTAAAATGATAAAACTTATTTAATTAACTACTTCTAAATTATGTGTTTCATCCAACTAAGATAAACAGGGGCATGCTGTCTGAAATGGAACTAAAACTGCAAAGTTTCCATTTTCATTGTGATAGTCTCTAGGGAGAAATCAAAGGATTTCTTTCTTTCGACAGTTTGGGTGAGATGATATTTTGAGATGGTGAGAGATGCCAAACTAGAAAAACAGTAAAGAAACGCCTGAAAGAAATTTGTTTTTGTCCCCACAGTTGTTTGGCTTTGTCTCTCCTTTATTCTCTTACTGATTAAAAAAAAAAAAACACATTAGGAGGGACTAGAAAAATCCCATTCTTCTCAGCCAGAAAGGAAAAAAACAGTGTTTGTATCTATAGTTATCATTTACAAGCCATATCTTCCGCAATCTGTTTTTTACATACAGTTTTACCTGCTTGATGATAGACAGACCAATCTAACTAACCTGAAAACCTCACTTAAATGCAAATAAATGGGAAATCACTGGAGAACTCACCATTTTAATCTGATGTAATAAGTGTGAGAGAATGGGATCCTACTATTTTGTTTCATACACTGCCCTATCCAAAATATTTGCACTTATCTTTGAGTCTAGATTCTAGAAGATGACCAATCTCTTGGCACAAACTAGAAAACAAATCAAGCATTTAGATACTGTACCTTAATGATGTATAAAAATTAGATGATTCAAATATCTCAATGTTGCATATTGTTAAAATGAAATACAAGAGTATTTGCAGTTCTTTGATCATTACCTAGAAGATATTTTGAACTCAGCTTGGTCAGTGTGGGCCAATGTAAAATGGGTGGATTATAAATACATACAGAACTTAGTTTATAACATCAAAACCTTACTAGATATAAGCCTTGCACAAAGTACTCAAAATCCCTCAATCTTGATAACCTTATCTACAAAATGAGAATATTAATAGTATTTGCTTCATAGAATTTTGAGAATCAAACAGAAAATTATACATAAAGCACATATCACAGTGACTGGAACAAATATGTGATCAGTAAGAAATAGATATTATTATTGTCACATCTGAGTTTTAATTCTACGGACAGCAGTGTCTATCAACAAATACTTTCCTGCCTTTTGCATTTTTTATTACACCATAGGAAAGGTGGTTAACTTACTCAATTTCCTTCAATTTTTATTTAAAATGTTGTTGAAAGGAGGCTTTCATTGAAAAGTGTCCTATTTGATCACTATTCCTACCATGCTTTATCTTCAAACTGCACCTTAGTTGCCTGTGAACTTAAAATTATGCAAAAACATATTTGAGGTGAAAAGAGACAATGTAATTCAGACAGAAATGTATCATATAAACCTAGACTATGAGTGGTAAACTGATTTTTGATCTTGCTTCCTGAAATGCCAAATTTAGGACAATATTCTGTCCAGCCAATCTTTGGGACTGGGAATTTTATGCTTTCCCTTGAGGAAAAGAAAGCCTTTGCATAGCAGGAAGGCAGAGGTGAGGGGTTAGTTTAAACACTAGCCAAAATCTGGAAAATAGAAGTGAAATAACAAAATAATGAAATCCTGAAGGAGGCTTCAGATTTTAAACCTTTGGAAAGCCTAACAACAAAAATTAGCAAATTATATTAATTCACTGGTCCTGACGCTAGAAGAAAGGTTAATGAAACAGGTTCCCTTTATTTATTTTTATTAAAAATAGTTGGTATACAATATTATATTAGTTAAACTAGATTCACATGTAAAACATAGGGATTTGACATTTCTTTTTTAAAATATATTTTATTGATTATGCCATTACAGTTGTCCCATTCCCCTCTTCACTCCCCTCAACCCTGCACACCCCTCCCCCACCATCCCCCCTTTCATTCCTGTCCATGTGTCACAAGTTCTTTACGTATTTCCCATAGTATTCCTGCCCTCCCCCTATCTATTTTCTACCTACCATCTATGCTACATATTCTCTGTATCTTCTCCCCCCTTCTCCTCCTCCCACTCCCCTGTTGCTAACCCTCCATGTGATCTCCATTTCTATGGTTCTACTCCCGATCAAGCTGTCCTCTTAATTTGCTTTTGTTTTAGGCGTGTTTGTTAATAACTGTGAGTTTGGTGTCCTTTCACTGTTAATATTTTTTATCTTCTTTTTCTTAGATAAGTCCCTTTAACATTTCATATAATAAGGGCTTTCTGATGATGAACTCCTTGAAGTTGACCTTATCTGAAAAGCACTTGATCTGTCCTTCCATTCTAAATGAATGTTTTGCTGGATACAGCATTCTTGGCTGTAGGTCTTTGGATTTCATGACTTGGAATACTTCTTTCCAGCCCCTTCTTGCCTGTAAGGTCTCTTTAGAGAAATCAGCTGACAGTCTGATGGGAACTCCTTTGTAGGTGACTGTCCCCTTATCTCTTGCTGCCTCTAGAATTCTCTCCTTCATTTTAATCTTGGCTAGTGTAATTAGGATGTGCCTTGGTGTGTTCCTTCTTGGGTCCTCCTTCTTTGCGACTCTCTGAGCTTCCTGGATTTCCTGGAGGTCTATTTCCTTTGCCAGATTGGGGGAATTATCCTTTATTATTTGTTCAAATAAGTTTTCCACTCATGGCTGTTCCTCTCCCCCTTCTGGTACCCCTATAATTTGAATGTTGGAACATTGAAAGATGTCCTGGAGCTTCCTAAGCCTCTTCTCATTTTTTTTTGAATTCTTGTTTCTTCCTTCTTTTCTGTTTGGTTGTTTCTTTCTTCCTTCTGGTCCACTCCCTTGATTTGAGTCCCAGTTCCCTTTCCATCACTATTGGTTTCCTGTGCATTTCCCTTCATTTCAATCAGTTTAGCCTTCATATGTTCCTCTAATTTGTGGCTAAAATCAACCAATTCTGTGAGCATCCTGATAACCAGTGTTTTGAACTGTGCATCTGAAAGGCTGGCTATCCATTACAATGTGATCACCCCACCAATTCTAGTAATCATCTGTCACTGTTCAAACTTATCACAATATTACCGAGTATGTTCCCCTTCGCTTTTTCACCTGTTCCCCCATCCCAACCCGTCTGACAATGATGCCCCCTGTTTCTGTTTCTGTGAACTTTGGGTTCTGAAATAATGTTATGCGTACACAAAAGTTGGAAAAGTAGTACAAAGAATTATACCCCTGTCTATCCCTGCTCTAGATTTCCCTGAGTTAACATATTACATAACCACATTACAATTATCAAAAGCAGTAAATTAACATCGATACCATATAGTAATCTACAGACCTTATTCACATTTTTCTAAATATCCTGCTCATTTCCTGTACCCATTTCAGGATAGGGATTTGACATTTGACAACACAGGGATTTGACATTTCTTTTTTAAAATATATTTTATTGGACTTCTGCCAAGATGGAGGCATAGGTGGAAACACTGTGCCTTCTCCCACAACCAAGTTTGAATATAACAAAGGTTTGGAGAACTAGGACACACCCAAAGACCAGAAAACAGAATTATACAGAAGTCTGACAACTACGAACCGTTCAACAGGACGGTAAGAGAGGCGGAGCCAGCAGCGGAGCTGCGTCGGGCAGGACAAATCCCCCAGCCTAGACGCGCAGGCAGCCCGGAACCAGTTGGGGTGCGGGGCAGACTGAACGTGGTCGCACATTCGTCCACAGTGAGATGGACCACGCAGGCCCCAGGGGGCGAACCCAGTGGCGGAGGGCTGACAGCGGTGGCACACCCGAGTGCAGTGGAATGAAACGCGTGGGCCTGGTGACAGTGGTGGCTGCAGTGCCGCGGTGGCAGGCGGCAGAGGGGAAGCCATTGTCCCTCTTTGACCCCACCCCCACATAGAACGTCACAACCCAGCGACTGAGTTGTCCTGCTCTAGTGAACACTTCAGGGCTCCGATTCTGCTACAGGCACGAACAGCCCAAAAGATGGTGCAAGAAGAACTCAAAGTCCCAGAGCCAATAACTCTAAGGGACCGAGAAATTGCCAGCCTCTCAGAAGCACAATCCAAGACACTACCAGGATGCTCACAGAACTGGTAGATTATAGTCACAAATTAGAGGAACATATGAAGGCTAAACTAATTGAAATGAAGGGAGATGTCCAGGAAACCAATAGCGATGGAAAGGAAACTGGGACTCAAATCAAGGGAATGGACCAGAAGGAAGAACAAAACAAACCACCAGAAAGGAATGAAGAAATGAGAACTCAAAAAAATGAGGAGAGGCTTAGGAACCTCCAGGACATCTTTAAACTTTCCAACATCCAGATTATAGGGGTACCAGAAGGGGGAAAGAAACAGCCACGAGTGGAAAACTTATTTGAACAAATAATAAAGGAGAACTTCCCCAGTCTGGCAAAGGAAGTAGACTTCCAGGAAATCCAGGAAGCTCAGAGAGTGCCAAAGAAGTTGGACCCAAGAAGGAACACACTAAGGCACATCATAATTACATTAGCCAAGACCAAAATGAAGGAGAGAATCCTAGAAGCATCAAGGGATAAGGGGACAGTCACCTACAAAGGAGTACCCATCAGACTGTCAGCAGATTTCTCAAAAGAGACCTTACAGGCAAGAAGGAGCTGGAAAGAAGTATTCCAAATCATTAAATCCAAAGACCTACAGCCAAGATTGCTTTATCCAGCAAAACATTCATTTAGAATGGAAGGACAGATAAAGTGCTTCTCAGATAAGGTCAAGTTCAAGGAGTTCATTATTACCAAGCCCTTATTATATGAAATGCTAAAGGGACTTATTTAAGAAAAAGAAGATGAAAAATATGAACAGTGAAAGGACAGCAAACTCACAGTTATCAACAACCACACCTAAAACAAAAGCAAACCAAGAGGACAGCTAGATCAGGAGCAGAACCATAGAAATGAAGAACACATGGAGGATTAGCAACAGGGGAGTGGGAGGAGGAGAAAGGGGAGAAGGTACAGAAAATAGCATAGACAGTAGGTAGAAAATAGATAGGGGGGGGAGGGCAAGAATAGTGGGGGAAATATAGAATCTAAAGAACTTGAGACACGTGGTTATAAACTCAGGGGGGGAGAATGGTGGGGGGGGGAGTGTGCGGGTGGAGAGGAATGAAGGGGGAATAGAACAACTGTAATGGTATAATCAATAAAATATATTTTTAAATAAATAAATGAATAAATAAATGTATATATATATATACCCCCCCCAAATTCTAATGTAGGCAAAAAAAAAAAAAGAAAGAAAAAGAAGGAAAGAAATCTTCATAGACCACATTATGTTGACTACCAGAAAGAAAGGAGGGGTGGGAGGAGGTTGGACAGGAAAAAAGGGGGAACAATTGTGATGGAAGGAGACTTGACTTGGTGTGGTGAACACACAATACAATAGACAGTGTGTTATAGAATTGTACACCTGAAACCTACATAAATTTATTAACCATTGTCACCCCAATAAATTCAATAAAAAATAAAGTCCTAGCCAAGGATTGTTTTCATCTAAAAAAATAAATAATAAAATATATTTTATTGATTATGGCATTACAGTTGTCCCATTTCCCCCCTTCACTCCCCTCCATCCTGCACAACCCTCCCCCACCATCCCCCTTTTGTTCATGTCCATGTGTCACAAGTTCTTTAGATTCTGTGTCTCCCATAGTATTCCTGCCCTCCCCCTGTCTATTTTCTACCTACCATCTATGCTACTTATTCTCTGTACCTTCTCCCTGCTTCTCCTTCTCCCACACCCTGCTGCTAACCCTCCATATGATCTCCATTTCTATGTTTCTGCTCCCATTCAAGTTGTCCTCTTAGTTTGCTTTTGTTTTAGGTGTGTTTGTTAATAACTGTGAGTTAATCAACCAATTCTGTGTACAGTTAATCTGTGTACAGTTAATTCTGTGTACATTTAATCAACCAATCAACTGTACATAATGTACTAATTGTGATGTCTCTTTAGTCTCCTTGAATCTGGAATGGTTAACAAGTATTTCTTTTTCTTTCATTATCATGCCACTTTTGAAGAATAAAAGCAATACAATCCACTTCATTTTGCTTTACCTAGTGTTTCCTAATGATAAATTTTAAATTATTCATTTTTAGCAAAGATATCACGGAAATAGTGTTTGTTGCCTTCTTAGTACATTACGTCAGAAGGTCCATGATATTGTTATAACTCATTATTTGAACTTAGCCTTAGTCATTGGTTTAAGGTGGTGCTAGCCTTCTTGTGTACATAGTTAATATTTCCCCTTTGTAATTGATAAGTATTTTATAGGTAGATACTTTAAGGCTATGTAAATAAACTATTTCTTTTAATACATGTACCTACTATTTTTATGACCATTGTTAATTATCAAGTGAAACAATTATTGTACTGTTTACTAATAGTAATTTACCATTTCTATAATTCCTTCTACATTTATTTAAATTACATTGGCCTCGATTGATGTATTTGATTGGTTATTTGTATTAATATAGATTCATTTATTAATATATTATTCAGTAGATTATAATCCATTACCATCATTTTTTGTTTTTTCTTTAAATGTAATTATTGTTCAAATGCAGTTTTCTTTTACTCCCATCCCAGTCAATCCCCCCCATGCTCCCTACATCCTTCCCATTTCCACCCCCCTTAATTGTTGTTCATGTGTCCTTTATACTAGTTGCTGTAAACCCTTCCCCTTTTTTCCCTGAAATTCCTTCCCCTCTCCTCTCTCGTCACTGTCCCCATTTCAGTGTCCTTGTTTTTATTTAGCTTGCTTGTTTGCTTTGTTGTTTACCTTCCTGTTAAAGGTGAGATCATATGTTATTTGTCTTTCAGCAACTGGCTTATTTCACTCAGCATAATGCTTTCCAGTTCCATCCATGCTGTTGCAAAGGGTAGGAGCTCCTTCTTTCTTTCTGCTGCATAGAATTCCATTGTGTATATTTAGTACAATTTTTTGATCCATTCATGTGCTGATGGCCCCCTAGGTTGCATCCAGATCTTGGATATTGTAAATTGTGCTGCTATGAATATTGGGGTGCATAGGTTCTTTGGGATTGGTGTTTTAGGGTTCCTAGGATATAATCCCAGCAGTGGAATTGCTGGGTCAAAAGGCAGGTCCATTTTCAGTTTTCTTAGAAAATTTCATATTGTTTTCCACAGTGGTTGTACCAGTCTGAAATCCCACCAACAATGGATTAGGGTCCCCTCTTCTCCACAACCTCTCCAACACTTGTTGGTTGCTTTGTTTATGATAGTCATCCTGACTGGTGTAAAGTGGTATCTCATTGTGGTTTTAATTTGCATATCTGTGATAGCTAGTGATATTCAGCATCTTTTCATGTGTCTCTGGATCCTCTGTATGTCCTCCCTGGAGAAATGTCTGTTCAAGTCCTTTTCCCACTTTTTAATTGGGTTGCTTGATTTCTTGTAGTGGAGTCGTGTGAGGTCTTTGTATATTTTGGAGATTGAACCCTTGTATGATGTATCATTGGCAAATATGTTTTCCCATACAGTTGGTTCTCTTTTTATTTTTATACTGTTTTCTTTAGCCATGCAGAAGCTTTTAATTTTGATGAGACCCCATTTGTTTATTCTTTCCTTTATGTCCCTTGCTCTAGGGGACGTATCAGTAAAAATCTTGCTGCATGAAATATCTGAGATTTTCTTGCCAATGTTCTCCTCTAGGACTTTAATGGTGTCAAGGCTTATATTTAAGACTTTTATATCCACCTTGAATTTATTTTGGTATTTGGTGTAAGTTGGTGCTCGAGTTTCATTTTTTTGCATGTAGCTGTCCAGTTCTCCCAACACCATTTATTGAAGAGGCTATCATTAGTCCATTTTATGTTATTGCCCCCTTTGTCAAATATTAATTGATTGTAGAGATTTGGGTTTATTTCTGGGCTCTCTGTTCTGTTCCATTGGTCTATGTGTCTGTTTTTATCCCAGTACCAGGCTGTTTTGAGTACAGTGGACTTGTAACACAGATTGGTATCAGGTATTGTGATCCCTCCCAATTTGTTCTTATTTCTCAAAATTACAGCTGCTATTCGGGGTAATTTATAGTTCCATATAAATTTTTGAAGTGTTTGTTCTATGTCTGTGAAGTATGTCTCTGGTACTTTAATAGGTATTGTGTTGAATCTGTAAATTGCTTTGTGTAGTATGGACATTTTGATGATGTTAGTTCTTCCAATCCATGAACACGGTATATGTTTCCATTTATTTGTGTCTTCCTTGATTTCTTTCTTCAGTGTTGTGTAGTTTTCTGCATACAGGTCTTTTACCTCCTTGGTTAGTTTTATTCCCAGATATTTTATTTTTGTTTATGCTATATCGAATGGGATTTTTTCTTGATTTCTGCTTCTGCTGATTCATTGTTAGTATACAAAAATGCCTTTGAATTCTGGATATTGACTTTGTATCCCACTCTTTTGCCAAATTCATTTATCAGGTCGAGTAGTTTTTTTGTAGAGTCTATAGGATTTTACATGTACACTGTCATGTCATCTGCAAACAATGACAGTTTGATTTCCTACTTTCTAATTTGGATGCCTTTTATTTCCTTTTCTTGTCTGATCGCTGTGGCTAAAACTTCCAATATTATATTGAATAGAAGCGGTGAAAGTGGATAACGTTGTCTTGTTCCTAATCTTAGAGGGAAAGATTTTAGTTTTTGCCTGTTGAGTATGATGTTGGCTTTACGTTTCTCATATATAGCCTTTATTATATTGAGGGATGCTCCATCTATTCCCACTTTGCTGAGGGTTTTTATCATAAATGGGGGTTATACATTATCAAAAGCTTTTTCTGGATCTATTGATGTGATTATTTGGGGTTTTTCTTTGCTTTTGTTTATATGACAGAATACATTTACTGATTTGCGAATATTGAACCATCCTTGCATCTGTGGGATGAATCCCACTTGGTTGTGGTGTATGATCTTTTAATGTATTGTTGAATGCAGTTTGCCAATATTTTGTTGAGGATTTTAGTGTCTATGTTCATCATCAATATTTGCCTGAAGTTTTCTTTATTTGTTGTGTCTCTATCTGGCTTTGGGATTAGCATGATGCTGGCTTCATAAAAAGAGTTGGGGAGTGATCCATCATTTTGGATTTTTAGAAGCTTGTGAATAATAGGGGTTAGCTCTTCCTTAAATGCTTTGGAGAATTCTTCTGTGAAACCATCTGGTCCAGGGCTTTTGTGCCTCGGGAGATTTTTAATTACTGCTTGAACTTAATTTGCTCTTTTGGGTCTATTCATGTTTTCTGCTTCTTCTTCATTGAGATTTGGAAGATTATATTTTTCTAGAAATTTGTATATTTCACCTAGGTTTTCAAATTTCTTGGCATATAGTTCTTGGCATAGTAATTTCTTACAATCCTTTCTATTTCTGTGGTATCAGTTGTAATCTCTCCTCTTTCATTTCTTATTGCGTTTATTTGGGTCCTCTCTCTTCTTTTCTTGATGAGCCTTCTTAAAGGCTTCTGTATTTTGTTTGTCTTTTAAAAAAACAACTCCTGGATTCATTGATCCTCAGAATTGTGCTTTTAGGCTGTATATCATTTAATTCTGTTCTGATTTTGGTTATTTCCTTCCTTCTACTTGCTCTGGGCTGTCTTTGTTGTTGTTCCCCAAGATCTTGTAAGCATAGGGTTAGGTTGTTTGGTTGAAATGTTTCTATCTTTTTTATGTAGGCCTCTATTGCTATAAAATTCCCTCTCAGGACTGACTGCCTTCTCTGTGTCCCATAAGTTTTGGGTTGTTGTGAGATCATTTTCATTTGTTTCCAGAAACTTTTTGATTTCTTCCCTAATTTCATTCTTGACCCTTTCATTGTTTAATAGCATGCCATTCAATCTCCATGATTTTGAGTGATTTGTGTCTTTTCTCTTGGTGTTGGTTTCCAGTTTCAGCCCCTTGTGGTCAGAGAAAATGCTTGGTATGATTTCAATTTTCTTGAATAGTTGTGTCTCATTCAGTGCCCTATCATGTGGTCTATCTTTGAAAATGTTCTGTGTGCTTTTGAAAAGAATGTGTATTTAGCTTCTTTTGGGTGAAATTTTCTATCTATATCAGTTATGTCCATTTCATCTAGGATGTTGTTCAGTTCCACAACATCTTTGTAGATATTTTGTTTGGAAAATCTGCCCATTTTTGACAGTGGGGTGTTAAAATCCCCTACTATAAGTGTGTTGCTGTCAATACCTTTCTCGAAATCCTCTAAGATTTTCTTTACGTATTCGGGTGCTCCTATGTTGGGTGCTCCATATATATATTTACAATGTTTATGTCTTCTTGGTGGATTCTTCCCTTGAGTGTTATGAAGTGACCTTGGGGGTCTCTCTTTATGGCCCTTTCTTTGAAGTCTATTTTGTCTGATATGAGTATTGCTACCCCAGCTTTTTTTCTTGTCCATTTGCTTGGAAAATTTGTTTCCAGCCCTTCACTTTCAGTGTGTGTAGGTTTTTATTCTGTGGTGGGTCTCTTATAGGCAAAATATGTGTGGGTCAGGCTTTCTTATCCATTTAGCTATTTTATGTCTTTTGATTGGAACATTTAATCCATTTACATGTAATGTTATTGTCGATAGGTACTTATTCACTGACATTTTTGTACCTGTGTTCCTCTCCGTCTCTCTTTACCTTCCTTAGAGCAGTCCTTTTAGCATCTCTTGCAAAGCTGGTTTGGTGGAGGCGTATTATTTTAGCTTTCTTTCATCTTAGAAACTCTTTATTTGGCCTTATATCTTGATTGAGAGCCTTTCTGGGTAAATTAGCTTTGGTTGCAGGCCTCTGGTTCTCATTACTTGGAATATTTTTTGCCATTCTCTTCTTGCTTGTAGTGTTTCCATTGCGAAGTCAGCAGCTCACCTTATTGGGGCTCCCTTGTATGTTACTTCCAGTTTCTCCTTTGCTGCCTTTAAGATTCTCTCTTTGCCTGGAAATTTTGCCATTTTAATGATGATATGTCTTGAGGTGGGCCTCTTTTGGTTCCTCTTGATTGGTACTCTCTGTGATTCCTGAATTTGTGTGACTTTTTCTCTCATCAAATTAGGAAAGTTTTCCATCATTACAATTTCAAATAGATTTTTCTATCCCTTTCTATCATAAACAAATAACAAACAATGAGTAATGGAGAGGTTTGGGGGGAAAGGGGACCCTTGTTCATTGTTGGTGGGCTTGCAGACTGGTACAACCATTATGGAAAACAATATGCTATTTTCTCAGAAAACTAAAAATGGACGTGCCTTTTGACCCAGCAATTCCACTCTTGGGGGTATATCCTAAGAACCCTGAAACACCAATCCAAAAGAACCTATGCACCCCGATGTTCATAGCAGCACAATTCACGATAGCCAAGAGTTGGAAGCAACCTAGATGCCCATCGGTCAATGACTGGATCAAAAAGCTATGGTACATTTACACAATGGAATTCTATGTGGCAGAAAGAAAGAAGGAGCTCCTACCCTTTGCAACAGCATGGATGGAACTGGAAAGCATTATGCTGAGTGAAATAAGCCAGTTGTTGAAAGATAAATACCATATGATCTCCCTTTTAACAGGAAGCTAAACAACAAAAAAACCTGTAAGAAAAATGAACACAAAGACACTAAAATAGAGAATAGGGGACAGGGAAAAGAGGGGAGATGGAAAGGAATTTCAGGGGGAAATGGGGAAGGATTTACAGGAACTAGTGTAAAGGACACAGAGACAACAACTAAGGGGGGTCAAGTGGGAGGGATGTGGGGGCACAGGGGTGTGTGCTGGGATGGGAATAAAAGACAGAAAACTGTACTTGTACAATCATTAAATTAAAAATATATAAAATAAATAAAAATATATGATACAATATTTTTCTTATATTACAATGAATGTTTCTTATAAGAAAATCATTAATTAGTATCTATATCAGGTAATTTCATGAAAACTAATCTGTTTAATTTAATACTTTTTTAAAGTAATACTGATATTTGCTAGAGTATAAGGACAGCATCAAAAATAGATTCTTAGAGGAAATAGATTAATTTTTCTATTGAAACAAATGCATCATTCCTGTGCAATGAGATTCTCATTTAAATTTCATGAAAATTTGTAAATATATTTACACCTGAGAATGAGTGAGCTCTCACAAAGTGGACTAACCTGGTACAGCTTTGAGTTATTAGAGGGCAATGTAATCCTCCCTAAAATTCAACTAGAACTTAAGAATATTATATGAAATAGAGGGAAGTCAACTATCAGATATTGAATTCAAAGCACAGGTTACCAGGAAATTCAAAGGGCTTACAATGAGCTACCAGAAACTACAGGGGAGCTACAATGAACTCTCCGCAAACTATACCAACATGAAAAAGGAAATAGAAACCATCAGCAAGGGCCAAGAGGAAATGAAGAATACGATTTCTGAACTGAAGAACACACTAGAAGGTGTGAAGGGTAGAATCAATGAGGCGGAAGATCACATAAGTGAGATTGAAGACAGGATAGAAAGAATCTCCCAGACAGACCAAGTCATGGGAAAAAGACTCAGAAAAAATGAGGAGAGTTTAAGAGAAATGCAAGACAACATGAAACATAATAATAGCTGAATAATAGGAATACCAGAAGGAGAAGAAGAAGAACAAGGGATAGAAAACCTACTTGAAAGAGTAATAATGGAAAATTTTCCTAAGTTGAGGAGAGAGAAAGTCACACAAATCCAGGAATTGCAGAGATTCCCAGGCAGGTGGAACCCAAAGAGGCCTACTGCAAGACACATCATCATTAAAATGGCAAAACTCCAAGACAAAGAGAGAATCCTAAAGGCAGCAAGGGAGAAAAAGGAAGTAACATACAAGGGAGTCTAAATAAGATTGGCTACTAATTATAAAATGGAAATATTCAAAGCAAGAAGAGAGTGGCAAGAAATATTCCAAGTAATGAGAACTACAGGCCTACAACCAAGACTACTTTACCCAGCAAGGCTCTCAGGCAAGATAGAAGGCCAAATAAAGAGCTTTCAAGACAAAAGAAGTCTAAAAGAATATGCCTCCACCAAACCAGCTCTACAGGAATTACTAAAAGGGCTGCTTTAAGGAAAGGAAGGTAAAGAGAGAGATGGAGAGGGACGCAGGTACACAGTTGGCAATGAATAAGGACCTTTCAATAATAGCCTTAAACATAAATGCATTGAATGCACAAATTAAAAGACATAGAAGAGCTGAATGGATAAGAAAGCCTGACCCACACATATGCTGCCTACAAGAGACCCACCTCAGGTCAAAAGACCATCACAGACTAAAAGTAAAAGGATGGAAACAAATTTTCCAAGCAAATGAACAAGAAAAAAAGCCGGGGTAGCAATTCTCATATCAGACAAAATAGACTTCAAAAGAGGGGCCATAAAGAGAGACCCAGAAGACCACTTTATAATACTCAAGGGAAGAATCCACCAAGAAGACATTAACATCATAAATATATACGCACCCAACAAAGGAGCACCCAAATATATGAAGAAAATCCTAGAGGACCTCAAGAAAGATATTGACAGCAACATATTATTGTAGGTGATTTTAACACCTCATTGTCAAAAATGGACAAATATTCCAAACAAAATGTCAAGAAGGATATTGCAGTATAAAATGACACCCTGGATGAAATGGACCTAACTGATATATATAGAGCCCTCCATCTCAAAGAAGCTAAATACATGTTCTTTTAAAATGCACATGGAACATTTTCAAAGATAGACCACATGATAGGGCGCAAAATGAGTCTCAACAATTTAAGGAAAATAGAAATCATAGCAAGCATTTTCTCTGATAACAAGGGACTGAATATGGAAACTAACCCCACAGGAAAAAAACCAAAATACCCCAAAGCATGGAGATTGAATAGTATGCTATTAAACAAGTAATGGGTCAAGATTGAAAGTAGGGAAGAAATCAAAAAGCTTCTGGAAACAAATTAAAATGAACTCACAACAACTCAAAACTTATGGGACAGGGGGAAGGCAGTCCTGAGAGGGAAGTTCATAGCAATACAGGCTTACCTAAAGAAGATAGAAACATTTCAAACAAACAACCTAACCCTACACCTACAAGAACTTGAAGAACAACAACAAAGACAGCCCAGAGCACGTAGAAGGAAGGAAATAACCAAGATCAGAAGAGAATTAAATGACATAGAGACTAAAAGCACAATTCTAAGGATCAATGAATCCAGGAGTTGGTTTTTGGAAAGGATAAACAAAATACAGAAGCCTTTAAGAAGGCTCATCAAGAAAAGAAGAGAGAGGACCCAAATAAACACAATCAGAAATGAAACAGGAGACATTACAACTGATACCACAGAAATAGAAAGGATTGTAAGAAATTACTATGCAGAACTATATGCTAAGAAATTTGAAAACCTAGGTGAAATGGACAAATTTCTAGAAAAATATGATCTTCCAAAACTCAATGAAGAAGAATCAGAAAATATGAACACGGCAATAACAGCAAATGAAATTGAAGAAGTAATAAAAAAAAAACTCCCATCACACAAAAGCCCTGGACCAGATGGTTTCACAGGAGAATTCTACAAAGCTTTTAAGGAAGGGCTAACCCCTATTCTTCACAGACTATTCCAAAAAATCCAAAAAGAGGGAAAACTCCCCAACTCTTTTTATGAAGCCAGCATCATGCTAATTCCAAAGCCAGACAGAGACACAACAAACAAAGAAAACTACAGGCCAATATCACCGATTAGCATAGACGCTAAAATCCTCAATAAAATATTGGCAAATCGCATCCAACAATATATCAAAAAGATCATGCACCACGACCAAGTGGGATTCATCCCAGGGATGCAAGGATGGTTCAATATTCATAGATCAGTAAATGTAATTCATCACACAAACAAAAGCAAAGACAAAAACCACGTGGTCATATCAATAGATGTGGAAAAAGCTTTTGATAAGGTACAACACCCATTTATGATAAAGGTGCTTGGCAAGGGGGAAATAGAGGGAGCATTCCTCAATATAATAAAGGCCATATAGGAAAGACCTACAGCCAACATCATACTCAATGGGCAAAAACTAAATAATTTCCACTAAGATCAGGATCAAGACAAGGTTGTCCACTTTCACCACTTCTATTCAATATAGTATTGTAAGTTTTAGCCTCTGTGATCAGGCAAGAAAAGGAAATAAAAGGCATTTGAATTGGAATCGAGGAAAGAAAACTGGCACTGTTTGCAGATGACATGCTAGTGTACATGGAAAATCCTATAGCCTCTACCAAAAAACTGCTGGAACTAATAAATGAACTTGGCAAAACAGCGGGATACAACGTCAATATCCAGAAATCAAAGCCATTTGGATACCAACAATGCATCAGTAGAAGCAGAAATCAAGAAAATAATCCCATTCGATATAGCAAAAACAAAAATAAAATATCTGGGAATAAACCTAACCAAGGAGGTTAAAGACCTGTATGCAGGAAACTACAAAACACTGAAGAAAGAAATCAAGGAAGACACATACAAATGGAAACATGTACTGTATTCATGGATTGGAAGAATTAACATCATCAAAATGTCCATACTACCCAAAGCAATTTACAGATTCAATGCAATGCCTATTGAAATACCAATGGCATATTTCACAGACATAGAACAAACACTTCAAAAATTTATATGGAACCATAAAAGACCCTGAATAGCAGCTGCAATTTTGAGAAAGAAGAACAAAGTAGGAGGGATCACAATACCTGATATCAAACTGTATTACAAGGCCACTGTAATCAAAACAGCCTGGTACTGGCATAAAAACAGGCACATAGACCAATGGAATAGAACAGAGAGCCCAGATATAAACCCAACTCTCTACAGTCAATTAATATTCGACAAAGGGGGCAATAACATAAAATGGAGTAAAGGCAGCCTTTTCAACAAATGGTGTTGGGAGAACTGGACAGCTACATGTAAAAAAAATGAAACTCGAGCACCAACTTTCACCATACACCAAAATAAATTCAAGGTGGATAAAAGACTTAAATATAAGCCGTGAAACCATTAAAGCCCTAGAGGAGAGCATTGGCAAGAAAATCTCAGCTACTCCATGCAGCAACATTTTTACTGAGACGTCCCCTAGAGCAAGGGATACAAAGGAAAGAATAAACAAATGGGATCTCATCAAACTTAAAAGCTTCTGCATGGCTAAGGAAAACAGTATCAAGATAAAAAGAGAAGCAACAGCTTGGGAAAACATATTTGCCAATGATACCTCAGACAAAGGTTTAATCTCCAAAGTATTCAAAGAACTCACTAGACTTAACTCAAAGAAGACGAGCAACCCAATTAAAAAATGGGCAAAGGACTTGAACAGACATTTCTCCATGGAGGACATATAGAGGATCCAGAGACACAGGAAAAGATGCTCGATCTCACTAGCTATCAGAGATGCAAATTAAAACCACAATGGGTTGGGATGGGAGTAATAGACAGAAAACTGTACTTGAAAAGTAATTAAATAAAAAAATTGGAAAATAAAAAAAAAACTACAATGAGATACCACTTTACAGCAGTCAGAATGGCTATCATAAACAAAGAAACAAACAACAAGTGCTGGAGAGGTTGTGGGGAAAAGGGGACCCTAGTTCACTGTTGGTGGGATTGCAGACTGGTACAACCACTATGGAAAACAGTATGGAATTTTCTAAGAACACTAAAAATATCGTGCCTTTTGACCCAGCAATTCCACTCTTGGGAGTATATCCTAAGAACCCTGAAACACCAATCAAAAAGAACCTATGCACTCCGGTGTTCATAGCAGCACAATTCATGATAGCGAAGAGTTGGAAGCAATGTGGATGCCCATCTGTACATGCCTGAATCAAAAATATGGTATATTTGCACAATGTAATTCCATGCTGCAGAAAGGAAGAAGGAACTCCTACCCTTTGCAACCTCATGGATGGAACTGGAAAGCATTATGCTGAGCGAAATAAGCCAGGCCGTGAAATACAAATACTATATGCTAAAGTACACAGGGACAATAACTAAGGGCTGGGGCAGAAATGGGAGGGACATGGGGAGCACTGGGTGGGAGGTGGGCAGGGATGGGAATATAAGACAGAAAACTGTTCTTGAACAAGAATTAAATTTAAAAAACTTTATTTTTTTCTTTTTTTAAATATATTTTATTGATTATACCATTACAGTTGTTCTATCCCCCCCTTCATTCCCCTCCACCCCCACCCTCCCTCCCCCACCATTCTCCCCCCCTTAGTTTATAACCACGTGTCTCAACTTCTTTGGATTGTATATTTCCCCCACTATTCTTGCTCTCCCCCCTATTTTCTACCTACCATCTATGCTATTTTCTGTGCCTTCTCCCCCCTTTTCCTCCTCCCACCCCCTATTTCTAACCCTCCATGTGTTCTTCATTTCTATGGTTCCATTCCTGATCTAGCTGTCCTCTTGGTTTGCTTTTGTTTTAGGTGTGGTTGTTAATAACTGTGTGTTTGCTGTCCTTTCACTGTTCATATTTTTCATCTTCTTTTTCTTATATAAGTCCCTTTAGCATTTCATATAATAAGGGCTTGGTGATGATGAACTCCTTGAACTTGACCTTATCTGAGAAGCACTTTATCTGTCCTTCCATTCTAAATGAATGTTTTGCTGGATAAAGCAATCTTGGATGTAGGTCTTTAGATTTCATGATTTGGAATACTTCTTTCCATCCCCTTCTTGCCTGGAAGGTCTCCTTTGAGAAATCTGCTGACAGTCTGATGGGTACTCCTTTGTAGGTGACTGTCCCCTTATCCCTTGATGCTTCTAGGCTTCTCTCCTTCATTTCGGTCTTGGCTAATGTAATTAGGATGTGCCTTAGTGTGTTCCTTCTTGGGTCCAACGTCTTTGGCACTCTCTGAGCTTCCTGGATTTCCTGAAGGTCTATTTCCTTTGCCAGACTGGGGAAGTTCTTTATTATTTGTTCAAATACGTTTTCCACTCGTGGCTGTTTCTTCCCCCTTCTGGTACCCCTATAATCTGGATGTTGGAAAGTTTAAAGATGTCCTGGAGGTTCCTAAGCCTCTCCTCATTTTTTTGAGTTCTCATTTCTTCATTCCTTTCTGGTGGTTTGTTTTGTTCTTCCTTCTGGTCCACTCCCTTGATTTGAGTCCCAGTTTCCTTTCCATAACTATTGGTTTCCTGTGCATCTCCCTTCATTTCAATTAGTTTAGCCTTCATATGTTCCTCTAATTTGTGACTACGTTCCTCTAATTTGTGACTATATTCTACCAGTTCTGTGAGCATCCTGATAAATAGTGTTTTGAATTGTGCTTCTGAGAGGCTGGCAATTTCTCGGTTGCTTAGAGTTATTGGCTCTGGGACTTTGAGTTCTTCTTGCACCATCTTTTGGGCTGTTCGTGTATGTTCCATTGCACGATCAGGGCCCTAAAGTGTTCACTAGAACAGGGCAGCTAAATCGCTGGGTTGTGACGTTGTATGTGGGGGCAGGGTCAAAGAGGGACAATGGCTCTCACTGGTATTGCAGGGCAATTAAGTCGCTGGGTTGTGATGCTGCATGTGGGGGGGGGGGGGCAAAGAGGGAGGGGGGGGGGGGCAAAGAGGGACTATGGCATCCTGCGTGCCGCCTGCCGCCGTGTCCCTCACCGGTGCCGCAGTTGCTGCCATCACCGGGCCCACATGTTTCGTCCCATTGCACGTGAGTGTGCCACCACCGTCAGCCCTCGCCCCTTGGGGCCTGCGTGGTCTGTCTCACTGTGCGCGAATGTGCGCCCGCGGTCAGTCTGCCCTGCACCCCAACTCTTTCTGGGCTGCCTGTGCGCCTGGATCGGGGGACCTGTCCTGCCCGACCCTTCTCACTGCTGGCTCCGCCCCTCTTACCGTCCCCGTTGAACAGTTAGACGTTGTCGGACTTCCGTATAATTCAATTTTCTGTCCTTTGGTTGTGTCTTTGTTTCTCTAAATCTTTGTTGTATTCAAACTTGGTTGTGGGAGAAGGCACAGTGTTTCCACCTATGCCTCCATCTTGGCGGAAGTCCTAAAAAAACTTTAAATACTCAATGTTTTGAAGAAATTTAACTTACTATAAGAAGTACTGTTTCCACTAACTGATTTCACTTTGCATGCCAAGGAGGAATCATACAGGAGCAGAAAGTGTACAGTTGCCAAGCCTCAAAGCAGTGGCAACTTGGAATTTAATGTGTTCTCATTCTAAAGTGATAATGAATAGGTCCATGTCATCTTTGCCCAAATAAAAGCATTTTCATCTCCGAGGGACCACAGCATATTAAACAACTGATCAGCTGTACTTAACACCTTCAATCTTCATGATGTACACATCCATATGTAGGCACTCTCAACCATAGCAAGCTCACCACACATTTCCAGCCTTGTAAACAGCATC
Source organism: Sturnira hondurensis (assembly GCF_014824575.4). Taxonomy (NCBI): domain Eukaryota; kingdom Metazoa; phylum Chordata; class Mammalia; order Chiroptera; family Phyllostomidae; genus Sturnira; species Sturnira hondurensis. The sequence goes on from NW_028078932.1 coordinate 1,018,935, forward strand.
TGGAGCCCAGGGAAGGAAAGTGGGAGTTATTTGCATCTAACTCAGGCAGCTCAAAAAAATGGATAGAAACGGCAAGAGCAATGGCAAGTTGTATACTGTCAGCAATGATGAAAATAACAAAGGAACATGTGTAATCCATTATACACATTTTATACTATCCTCCTCTTTTGTGAACCAGCATTTCTGTGGATTCAAGCAGCTGCCCACTATCCAATCAGGATGTTTGAGGCATGGGTAAATTTAAACCATTTGCCCAAAATTTTTTATAAAAACCATGGAATAGGGTTATACTTCATAGATGTGGGATCTCAGGACAATTCTGAGATGGGGAAAGAAGAGGTGGGGACTGAGATTACAGAATTCCTAATAGCTGATCAGTAAGAGTAGCAAGAACCTGTAGTTATTAGAGCTATATCTTCAGTCCTTAGCCCTTTCATTTTGCTCTGCTTCCTTGAAGTTTCAAAAGCCTTTTAGGATATTAACATGAAGACCAGAACAGTTCATTTTAGAACACATTAGGGGTTTCTGATACTGTCAGATCCAATACTTTCTACCCTAAGAAAGACATTTCCACATCACTTTAATACAAATGTATACGTTTTTCTCTGAAATTCTTTGGAACATATTATTTTAATCACTCATTGCAATACAGATGATTAACCATTCTGCCTTATAGCAATTCACCTTTTTATGGATTTTGGTTTATTTGTATTATTGTAGTTTTCCTCATGTTACATTTTTTATGGCTCTAGATGATTAGTTCCTTGAGAATAGAAAGCTTCTGTTCTTTCAAGCATCTCTCCAATGCTTACCATATGCCTTTAACATACAGAAGCTTTTATTATAGGAGCACTGACTAATTGGGGATAATCAGGAATTAGGAAATATGGAATCTACCAAAAAAGAAAAACTCCACTTGTAATTCGAAAGATATTGAACCAGACCAGAAAACTGAACGTGCATAACATAAAGATATGGTATTTTGGGTCTCTGATTGATTTCTTTCTTAAATATGTTCTTATTTCTAGTATTAATTACTACTACATCCACTTCTAATTTTATTTTATTTTTTAATATTTTATTTATTTATCTTTAGAGAGGAAGGGAAGGAGAGAAGGAGAGAAACATCAATGTATGGTTGCCTCTCGTGAGTCCCCTGCCGGGAACCGGCCTGCAACCCAGGCATGTGCCCCGACTGGGAATGGAACCGCGATCATGTGGTTTGCAGGCCCAAGCTCAATCCACTGAGCCACACAAGCCAGGGCCCAATTCTAATTTTAAAGTAACTTTCCTTTGGCAATGACCTGTGGCAAGTTGAACACACCATTAATTGATTCGAAACTCTACTGTAATCATTTTTATAAAGATTTTATTTATTTATCTTTAGAGAGGAAGGGAAGGAGAGAAGGAAAGAAATATCAATGTATGGTTGCTTCTTGTGAGTCCCCTCCTGGGAACTGGCCTGCAACCCAGGCATGTGCCCTGACTGGGAATTGAACCATGATCATGTGATTCACAGGCCCACGCTCAATCCACTGAGCTACACCAGCTAGGGCTGAAACTCTACTGTAATCATTTAAATCTCTTCTTTTTTTGTAAATCATGTCTATGTTATAAATATTTACTCTTTTTAATGTAAATGAACATTTTTCTAAATACATTATTGGTGTATGAAAATGGGTTACATATTGGACCAAAGGAGACATACTGTTACAGGTGTTAAGAAAATCTAGTCTAGAGGCATAATGTATACCCATATGGTCACAGATAACAGGTAGTTTAAGCTTGCTGTGAAGCATGCATGATTTAAATACTTTGAAAGTGCATAAAGTAGATCTTAGCATACATTTAGCATTAAATTAATATTATTCATTATTATTTATTAGTAGTATTTAAATCTATCTAATAGGGATAGCAGAGTAGAGAAAGGAATCTAGCTGGCTGCCAGTAGCCAGCAACATCCTATTAATCTGGGGTTCATGGAAAAGAACTTTAGACTTTCAGGAATAATGAGCATTTATTTCCAATTTTAAAGGGACAGGGACACAAAAACAAGGGTTCACACATAGGATATGAAGATGAGAATCCAGGCAAGATTCTAGTTACAAAAAAACAGTATGCCCAAAACTGACACCAGGTAAATAGCAAGGAAAATATGATCCATGGCGAAGTTTTAGTACAACTTATCTTAGCTCCTGATTGCAATTATGGATTGGAAAAAGGGATGATTATCTGGGCCAAGGGGCTACTTTTACTAAGAGTAGGGAGATTCAAGGAGTATAAATCAGTCCAAGAGCATATCTTATGGATTTTCCCCCCAGTCTCCTTCTCCAGCATAACTAATCCCTCTGATCAACCATAGTCTAAACTGAAAATGCATAGCTTCCACATACTAGACGTTGAATTGAGAGAATTATGATTATCACCTAAGATCACAAAGTGAGCACTATGACAATAACTGGGAAATTCACTTTGAAGAGACTGAGAGAGCAGTCCGAGCAGTAGACCAGAAAGCTAGCCAAGTTTAATAACTGTTAAAAATCAGGCTGAAGCGGAAAAAGGAAGACAGTCCAACTAGGATCCCAAAATGCAAGGCAAGTTTGAAAAATTTTAGGTGACTAATTCAAATAGGGAATGGAAAATATAAAACCATACATGGGAGGTAATAATTTGGGCATGGAATTGTTAAAGTCAGATTTGTCAAATGGAGCTAAAAATTGCTAGGTAAACAAAAACTATATCCAAAGACTGGTAAAAAAAATGTATTAAACAAATGAGGACTGAACTCAGAAATTCAGTTTTGCTTCATGCAGAGCATATACTAGTATAAAAGTGGAGATTTTGTCCCTGGCCTGGTGGTTCAGTTGGTTGGAGCATCGTCCTGTACACCAAAAGGTTGCAGGTTTGACTCCTATTAAGGGCACATACCTAGGCTACAGTTCAGTTCCTGGTCATAGTGATGTTTCTCTCTCATGCTCTCTTTCCCCCACCCTGCTTCTATCTCTTCAATGAACATATTCTCAGGCGAAGATTTTTAAAAAGTGAAGATCTGCCCCTAACTGGTAGCTCAATGGATTGAGCAACAGTGTGCAGACTGAAAGGTTGTTGGTTCAATTCCCAGTCAGGGCACATGTCTGGGTTGTGGGCTGGGTTCCCAGTTGGCAGTGTGAGAGAGGCAACTGATGGATGTTTCTCTCCCTCTCTTTCTTCCTCCCTTCCCTTCTTTCTAAAAATAAATAAATAAAATCCTAAAAATATGAAGACCTTGCATCTGACAGATTAAATTATTGTTTTTCAAAGAGCACTAAGAGTTTTTATAGCTCTCTGAAGATGGAATCAGCCTTTTTTTTTTCCTTGAGGAGAGAAGCAATCTGATTTGAAAAAACAAACAAGATTAAGAGACATGGAATCAAGAGTCCATAGTTCTAATTTAATTTTTGCTATAATGCTATGGACTTGTGTGAATCACTTAACTTCTGTGTCCCTACTGTGAAATAAGAGTAACAATACCTGAGCATTCATTTCTTCAACAAGATGTAAAGTGAAAGGATCTAAGTATTTGATTTTTAACAAATTCAGCAATAAATAAAATAAAATACCAGAATGCTTGAATTTTCCAAGTTATACTCATCTTTTTGATTATACAATTATTTTTTAAGATTTTATTTATTCACTTTTAGAGAGGGGGAAGAGAAGGACAAAGAGGAGAGAAACATCAATGCATGATTGCCTCTCAAGCACCCCCCTACTGGGGACCTGGCCTGTAACCCAGGCATGTGCTCTGAACTGCACTCAATCCACTGAGATATACCAGTCAGGGCTGATTATACAATTATTTATAATACAAATTTAAACACAAAAACTCAATTTTCATAAAAAAGAGGTGGATTATTTCTCCAATGGCAAAGCATGCACTCAGGAAATGGATGTTTTGAAATAAGTAAGTCAAGGGGAAATAGCCAAGCATTCAAAGAGCATCCACTTCTAGCATTTTCAGGGCAGGAATTTCCACTGCCAAAAATTTCTTTAGCCTTCCAGTCAGCAGTATGACCGAGGTGCAATTAAAATATTATTAGGGAGAAAACAAGAATGAGCTGTAGACTTTATTCTATAATTGAATTAGTATAACAGTTTTGTATTGCTAGGCTCAATATGGAGAATTGGACTCAGTAACTGTCAACAATCAACCTGTGATCCTGGAGCCAAGGGATGGAGCCAAGGAATGGATGCCTGGAGCCTGCCAGAGGCTCATAGGCATCCCTTGAAGGAAGCCAGACAGAAAAAAAATGGGTCTCATTATAATTTTCATTGTTGCTTTATATAAGAGTAATATCATGTCATTTGAAAGTGCAGATGAACAAATAATGTAGATTTTTTCAAATTTTTAAAATTTATTTAATTATTGTTCAAGTACAGTTTTCTGTATTTTACTCCCATCCCAGCTCACCCACCCAGTGCTCCCCACCTCCCTCCCATTCTCCCCACCTTAGTTTTTGTCCCTGTGTCCTTTATACTTGTTCCTGTGAATCCTTCCCCTTTCCCCCTGAAATTCTCTCCCCTCTCCCCTCTGGTCCCTGTCATCCTGTTCTGTATTTCAGTGTCCTTGGTTATATTTTGCTTGCTTAATGAAAATTTTTAATTCTTCTCAGTATATGGTAAGGGTCTCACCTTGAGAAAGTCATTGTGTACAATTTAGGATTCAGATATGCATTATGGAAGGCCTATGTTGCGGACTGGCCTGAGTCTGCTATCATCAGGGGCTAAAGATCCTCCTGGGAAAAAGTCATCTCAGCAAAAGAGAGAACACATAAAATATTGACCAAGGACAATAGACCAGCATAGGATGAAGTGACTATTTTATACCCATTAAAGTGACTGGTTCTGATGGTTCTTCAGTCAGTCTGAGTCCTAAGATGAAAAGTCTCCCTGAAGTGTTATTCCCCACCCACGAAACTACACTTTCTTTCTTTTTTCTTAGAGCACACTTTCTTTGATTTCATATCTCTTCCTCAAGAAAGACTTTTCTGATTTCCTTTCCACTTATTATCATTCTCAAAGTACCAGTCTTCCTCTGGAAAGTTCATCATACTTGTAATGTGGCATTTATTTGTAAATTTATTTTACTATTATTTCATTTCTCCTGCTAGTTCGTTGTTCCCTGAGGGCAGAAACTAGGTCGATTTGGGTTTAATATTGTATCTCCTCTGTCTAATGTAGTACCTGGTACTTTGCAATATATGCTGAACTAATAAATATACCAATAAATTATAAAAGGTAAAATTTAAAGTAGTCATTTCATTAGAATCTCTGCTTGGCATTAAAAACTGCAAGGTAATAACAGTGCATTTACTGCTACGGGTACTGATGGCTTCAGTGGCAAGATAACTTGATAGCAACAGTTGACAGATTTCTAAGCATCAACACTTAAGAAAACATTGTTACTTTTTTCCTGACAAATTCACATCCTGGGTGGAGACACTGGTGCCTTAGGTAGTAGACATCATGGACATGATATAAAGCAGGAGAGGATAAAATTGGAATTCTACATGGGAGTCAAGTAAACTCAGTTCATGGGTACCTGCATATCATTCTTGACATTGGACATAAATAATTGGATAAAAAAACTTGAGAGTTCAATTTGCACCCCTAAAATTGCAGGTGGAAACACATTCAGAAAAAAATACAGCTTTATCATATTTATTATGACCCTATTTTTCTCCTCCAAGTTGGTATTGTTTTGGAGGCTCAAGTTACAAATATAGGAAATTTAGCTAGCTATTTAAATTATGAATGGCAATTTGACTGCAATCCTTTACAAGCAAGACTTGTGAATTGCCCTCTTCTATTAAATAGTCTGTTCTAATTGACCAGAAAAGAACAAATGACTTATGTGTGTTGGTAAAATCTTGAGCATGTAAATTTACATAATTTAACTATAAGACAAAGTTTGCCAGGTATTACCAAGATTAATTTGGTACTTGAGGTCTGTATGTAGATCTAGATAGAATGTAATTTCTTTGTGGACACTCTATTAAATTTCTTGTATTATATACTTTTGTCATTTGTTTTCAGCTAAAAAGGCTAAATCTCATGCTTAAGTCTTATAACCAAGGATTTTTTCCAATTTTTTTATTTAATTATTTTTCAAGTACAGTTTTCTGTCTATTACTCCCATCCCACCCTCCCTCCCATTTCCACCCTTCTTAGTTGTTGTCCATGTATCCTTTATATATGTTCCTCTAAATCCCTTCCCTATTTCCCCTGAAATTCCCTCCCCTCTCCCCTCTGGTCACTGTCAGCCTGTTCTCTATTTCAGTGTCTTTGGTTATATTTTGCTTGCTTGTTTGTTTTGTTGTTTAGCTTCCTGTTAAAGGTGAGATCATATGATAACCAAGGATTTTTAAGTAAGGAAATAAAGTTCTTATGTTTTTATCAAAATATATTATACTGACAAAAGTATAATGTATATTATACTGACAACAAACTAATACAAGAATTATAGTATAACCAATAGAAGGAGACTGAATATAAAAATGTTATTGGAAAATGTTTCAATTAATTTTATTCTAATTGAAATTATTATTCTAAACAGAACTGTTTCTTTTTTCCACAAACTATTTCTTTAAGTTGATTTTTTAAAATGGAATGTCTTTTCTCCTTCAGTATCTTTATATTTACTTTTTAGGAATACATAACTATTTTCAAAGGGCTCAGAGAGTATTTGTAACTTACTGAGCCATTAATTGTCTCATATGTCCTTAAGATAATCTATTTTTATTCCTGTTGAATATTTACCCAGCAACATTTGATACAGAAATTTGCAATAAAATGTATGTTTAATCTTACTGGAGTGGTTATCTTTTCATGGAAAATAGATAGAATAATATCCCCCTCACTTGCATTTTAGAAATGTAAATTCCAACTTTATAGGTTTTTCTATCTTGTGTCCAAATGACTAGATTATTGACAAGATTGGTTCTTAGAGAAACCTAAATAATATATTTTAGAGTCATATAATATATGAAACAACAGTTATCATTCCATTATAGATTTGGAAAGTAACAGAATGAGCAATACTTATACCTTAAGAACTCAAAAGTAGTTGCATAGACTCCATTACATCGAAGGTGCTTAATGAGAGAAATACTTGTAAAAGTTATGACTTATGATTTCAAAATGAGAAAAAATAACTGTGTGGGGATAGCTTGGTGTAAGATGCATTGATATGAACTCATGTGTTTTTAATGTATGTAATAGAGGTATATAGAAATGAATATAAATATGTATATATATTTATATGTTAATACGCACACTGACATGTCCTAGTTCTGTCCACTGAGAGACTCTAGTCATCACACTAAAAGTAACATTGGGCAAACATAGAACCCAGGTCTTGCTTTCCAAACACCATTCCCCAATAAAAGGAACAAAGGTTCCTTCATGGTATGGTTGATTGCAGGACTGAGGGAAGGGAAAATGCATGGAAAGCCTAGAGCATCTTATACTACCATGATGTAAGGATCTGCACAGAAAAGAACAATACTAACAACAAAAATAAAGGGATATGTTAAAAATACAGAAGTGCTAACCTGAAAGAGCTCCCAATGGCCAAAGCTTAAACATTTTGAACAACAAAATAAATAGTGTTGCCACTATATTATAACCCCAAAATATTATAAATAGGTATGAAGTCCTTAGTGCTATAAATAAACGATTAAATAAGTAAAGAAATGGCAGACAGACACAACCTCTTTTTTACAAAATTATTGTAATTTATAGAAAGAATGAAACAGAACATCACTGTTAGAACATCTAACTAGGAATTATCAACAGTGGGTGCTAAAATTAGTGGGCAAAAGTTTAAGGAAAGCAAGATATTTGCATAGCCTCAAGTGTATCTCCAAAAATATTTATTAATTACAAAGGGGGAAATAGTCATTGTACAGTGGAGAAAATTGACAGACATCACATTAACCATATAATTAAAGCTAACTTCACCACTAATAACACATGTTGATGAGGTCTGTCCAGAAAAAAATCCAGCCAGTATTAATATAACAAGAACAGTTTGTGCAACATCAATGTAACCTGGCAGCCAAGGATAGTGGATTGGAATGTGCATGTGTGAACAATGACAACTTCACTGTACTAATCAGTGGGGGTGGTGGATGGTGTTGAGTGAGCATGTGTACTGTGTGGCCATCACATTGCAAATGATGGAGCAACTAGAGCAATGAATCTGCATCAAACTTTATGTTAATCTTGAACATTTGTCTATGGAAACTATTCAGATGATTCAGAAAGCCACAGCTATGGGCAACTAGTGATTGGTAGCTTCATCATTACAATGTGCCTGCTCATGCATCATGTCTCCTGCAGAGTTTTTTGGTGAAACATCAAATCACACACTCAACTCAGGCTCCCTACAGCCCAGATTTGTTGCCCTGCAACTTCTGGCTTTCCCCCAAACTAAAATGACCTTTGAAAGGGAGGAGATTTCAGACCAAATCTCCTTTGAAAGGATTCAGGACAATACAATGGGGCAGCTGATGGCGATGGGGAGAACTGTGTGAGGTCCCAAGGTGCCTACTTTGATAGGGACTGAGGCATCACTGTCCTAAGTAATGTTTCTTGTATCTTCTATCTTCTTCAATAAATACCTCTATTTTCCTTTTAAAAAATATTTTATCTATTTATTTTGAGGGAAAGGGGAAGGGGGGGAGAAATAGAAGAAGAGAAACATCAATGTGTGGCTGCCTCTCATGTGCCCCTTATTGGGTACCTGGAATGCACCCTGACAGGGCATTGGATCAGCGATGCTTTGCTTCACAGGCTGGCATTCAATCAACTGAGCCATGCAAGCCAGGGCTCTGTTTTTCATACTACATGGCTAGATACCCTCTGTACAGACTTCGTGTTTACATCATATACCTACTAATATAATGAACTGAAAAAGGCACATCACTGTGAAGCAATAACATAACCTGCCAATAATATAACCTTCATCTAGTCATGAGAAAATATTACATAATCCCAACTGAGAGATATTAGAAAAAATATCTAATTAGCACTTTAACAATTGTTAAAGTTATGAAAACAAGGAAAGAATATGAAACCAGCACAGACTAAGGAGAACTAAAACTAAATACATTATGGAAAGGACCCCAGAACAAAAAATAATAATAATATAAATGGGAAAACTGGAAATTTCTAATAAATCCTGTAATTGAATTAATAATATTGTACTAATGTTAATTTCTTAGATTTGATTATTGTACCATGGTTATATATGTTATCATTAGGGAAAGGTGAGCAAAAGATATGCACCAACTCTCTATAATCCTAACATTATTTAAACTATATATATTTAAATATATGGGCTATGTTTTATCAAAAAAATAAGTTTTCCACATCAACAGAATTTTGTTGAAGCATTGAAGATGTGTTACATTATATTCCTAGAAATATTTTTAAAAGACTGCAAGCTCTTGGGGGGAAGATGGCGGCAGAGTAGGACAAAGGATTTCGCTTCCCTCCATGCACCAGAAAGACCGGGCTGATCTGCGGAGGAGCACAGCAGATGCCCAACAGGGACCCAGCATATAAGAAGGCAGGACTCCAGAGAGTGTAGCAGACACTGAATGACCAGAGGTTGAGGAGAGGAGATGACCGCAGATCAACAAGGTATGAGGGAACAGCACAGAGGCGGCGGCAGGCCCTCCACCAGGCCGAGCCAGGGCCCTGGCTGGCTGCCCCGGTCTGAGAGCTGAGGGTGGGCAACAACAACCCTGAGAGAGAACTAGTCACCGGCACCCCCCCTATCTGGCAGGGGGCAGATTGGAAAACACCAAGAGAGATCAGTTTGACAGTAGTGGCAGAGAGAGGAGTGGGCATTCGGAAGCAAACCAGAGAGCTCTGGTAACCCGTGGAGTCAGGTTGCCGGCTTGGGAGAACTGAGAGTTGCCTGAGCATTCCCTGTGTCTTGGAGCCTGTGCCAGCTCTCGAACAGTCTCAGGGAGACTCAGGCTGCAGGCAGGACCCCCGGAAGTGAGTCAGTCACCAGTTCCGTCCCTACTCACCCCGCCCAGACCAGCTCCATAGCTACTCAGCCGGTGCAGACTGGGAAGCACCGGGAGTCAAACCGTGGCTGTTGGCTTGGGGAACTGCGAGTCTTCCGGGCTTTCCTGGCCTCGAGGGGCCTGCGCTGGCTTCGGCTTGGGGAACTGAGAGTTGCCCTTGCGTTCCCTGTGGCGTGGGACCTGCACCGGCTCTCCTATAGTCTCAGGCAGTTTCCCTGCAGCTGGCAGGGCTCCTGGAAGAGAGCCAATCGCCCGCTCCATCCCTACTCAGCCAGCCCAGTCAGGGAAACACAGGGAGTCAGGCTGTGGCTGTTGGCTTGGGAGAATTGTGAGTTGCCCTGTGTGTTCAGCCACAGCACAGGGAAAGGTCTGCACCCGAGCCTGCAAGACCAGGAAAGCTTGGCTTGGAGCTCACGCCCTCACGCCAGACCAGGGCAGGAAAGCCTGGGGAAAATCTGCTCTCAGTGGGGCACAGGAGAGCAGGGCCAGTCTGGATGTTGGGAGGGCACTGGCAAGAACAGTTGAGCTCACCGAGGTGCAAGAAAGGCCACACTAAAAGCCCCTCAGGCTGCTGCAGCTACTGAGACCAGAAGAAAAGGTTTGACCAGCTGGAAACCAACAAGAGGAGTAGGTGGAAACAGAGAACACCAAGATACCAACAGGAGACTGCACCACTGAATTTCACAGGTATCCTACCACAGAAGTTCACAGCATAAGCCTAGGAAACCAGAAAAGATCAACTTAAGAAGCTGAGGCCAACAAGAAGAGCATCACAAACAATGGGAAGACAAAGAAACAATCCCCAAAGGAAAGAAAAGGAGGAAGTGTCAGAAAGAATGTTAGATGAAATAGAGGCAAGTCAACTATCAGATATAGAATTCAAAGCACTGGTTATCAGGAAATTCAAAGAGTTTACAATGAGCTACCAGAAACTACAGGGGAGCTACAATGAACTCTCTGCAAACTATACCAACATGAAAGAGGAAATAGAAACCATCAGCAAGGGCCAAGAGGAAATGAAGAATACAATTTCTGAACTGAAGAACACAATAGAAGGTATAAAGGGTAGAATCGATGAGGCGGAAGATCACATAAGTGAGATGAAAGACAGGATAGAATCTCTCAGATGGACCAAATCATGGAAAAGAGACTCAGAAAAAATGAGGAGAGTTTAAGAGAAATGCAAGACAACATGAAACATAATAATATTCGAATAATAGGAATACCAGAAGAAGAAGAACAAGGGATAGAAAACCTACTTGAAAGAGTAATAATGGAAAATTTTCCTAAGTTGAGGAGAGAGAAAGTCACACGAATCCAGAAATTGCAGAGATTCCCAGGCAGGTGGAACCCAAAGAGGCCTACTGCAAGACACATCATCATTAAAATGGCAAACCTCCAAGACAAATAGAGAATCCTAAGGGCAGCAAGGGAGCAAAAGGAAGTAACATACAAGGGGGTCCCAATAAGGTTGGCTACTGACTTCTCAATGGAAACATTCCAAGCAAGAAGAGAATGGCAAGGAATATTCCACGTAATGAGAAACAGAGGCCTACAACCAAGACTACTTTACCCAGCAAGGCTCTCAGGCAAGATAGAAGGCCAAATAAAGAGCTTCCAAGACAAAAGAAGTCTAAAAGAATATGCCTCCACCAAACCAGCTCTACAGGAATTATTAAAAGGGCTGCTTTAAGGAAAGGAAGGAAAAGAGAGAGATGGAGGGGAATGCAGGTACACAAATGGCAATGAATAAGTACCTTTCAATAATAGCCTTAAATGTAAATGGATTAAATGCACCAATTAAAGACATAGAATAGCTGAATGGATAAGAAAGCATGACCCACACATATGCT